>NC_090261.1:64825194-64880194 GCF_037325665.1 Littorina saxatilis
TGACTGCTGGAACCGTCCCCGCCATTTACCGCCTCACTGCATTCTGTTAACACACTGGTGCCTCTAGTACCCGGTTCTCATCCCGTGGTCTGAGTGGGTCAGGGAAGTTCCACTTCACTGCAAATGGACGTCTGGCCCAAGGCGTGGCCTCAACATGTCTGGCCCTACAAGGCGTGGCCTCAACATGTCTGGCCCAAGGCGTGGCCTCAACATGTCTGGCCCAAGGCGTGGCCTCAACATGTCTGGCCCAAGGCGTGGCCTCAACATGTCTGGCCCTACAAGGCGTGGCCTCAACATGTCTGGCCCAAGGCGTGGCCTCAACATGTCTGGCCCTACAAGGCGTGGCCTCAACATGTCTGGCCCAAGGCGTGGCCTCAACATGTCTGGCCCAAGGCATGGCCTCAAGATGTCTGGCACGGGTGTGAATGTACGGCACCATTTCTGTTCCCATGCCACATAATTATGTTCCAGTGAGTTACAACAGGCGTCTTAACGCGCTACGTGTTGTGATACTTATTCTTAGGGTAGACCTCAGGACGTCTAATAAAACGTGTGTAGACGCGAGACACTATTTATTTTATCGTATCTCGTATGTTTAGAGCTACTTAGAATGGCTGTCTGCACGCTGTAAATATTTCACACGCAGGCATGTACGCAGGTACACAGACACAGACACAGACACATAGACACACACACACACACGTACACACACACACACACACACAGGCACACACACAGACATACACACACACACACACACACGCACACACACACACACACACACACACACACACACACCCACACACACACACACACACCCACACACACACACACACACACACACACACACACACACACACACACACACACACACACACACACACACACACACACTAACACACACGTATAAACACACACACACACACACACACACACACACACACACACACACACACACACACACACACACACACATACACCGTCGGCGCGCCCCATGCAGCCCCACATATATCCATCCTATGCTCTGGTTGACGTCAAACTCAGACATTTCAAGCGGAACGTAACAAGTGTGTGGGCAGCGGTCAGATGTCAGAAGGTAAACGTAACAATAGTGTGGGCAGCGGTCAGATGTCCAGCCATGTTTTCCTGGACCCTCCGCTTCTCCGTCAGGTGGATAATTATAATTACCCAGACCGGGCAACGCTCATTACGCGGCCGACAGCAAGCTGACTGTTCTCCTGGGTCCTCAGGTTCTCTCAAGACCCACTGTGACTGTCTTCATGGTGTGTGACTGTCTTCATGGTGTGTGACTGTCTTCATGGTGTGTGACTGTCTTCATGGTGTGCGACTGTCCGTCTCTCTCTCTTCCTGGTCTTTTGAACACTCCAAGACGTGTTTGTCTGGTTCCTATCTACCTTTCTCTTTGTGTGTACCACAAGGATCGGTATTAGGACCTCTGCTCTTCTCAATATATATTAATGACCTCCCCCTTTATATTCAACATTTATGTGAACTTTTTGCAGATGATACCACAATTCACGCCAGTAACAAAAATTTAACTCGCTTATCAGAATCCCTCCAAGGGAGTTTAAACCAGCTGACAGAATGGACTGACCTAAATCACATGTCTCTTAACCCAAAGAAAACCAAATATATGATAATTACAACTAGACAAAAACGACAGAAATTTACCTCAACTGGTCCCGATTTAATGATTGACGGCAATATAGTGGAAAAAGTCGACCATCACAAAGTTCTAGGTGTCCACATCGATAACAACCTGTCTTGGTCAACTCACATTGAACAACTTAGTAAATTAGTGTCAAAGAAAGTGTACCTCCTATCTAGAATTAAACTTCCTTAATTGTCAAGCCAGGAAGTTATTTTTCACTGCTCATATTCAGTCTCTTATTGATTACGCATCCACTCTATGAGACTCAGCAAGTGATAATTCCCTAAAGCTACTCAGCAGATTACACAAAAGAGCGCTAAAAGTAGTATTACTCAAACAGACTACTCTCACTGACTCAGACTACATCAACATAGGGGTCCTACCTCTAAAGTCAAGAATGAATAATAACAAAGGAATAATGATGCATACAATTATGACAGAAACCATTTGCTCAAAGTTCTCTTTGAAGAATTCGCACCACTTTATAAAACCAAACACTCCTCTTCCTAGGATAGACCTATTTTAATCAAGTCTTGTTTATTAAGGAAGCAGCCTCTGGAGTGCTCTTCCGGACGCCCTGCGGCAATCCACCAATACGGATTCTTTTAGAACCAAATAGTCTTTCCATTTAATGAACTCTATGAACAAATAAACTTGACTAGTATATTCTCTTTGGATACAGTTGTTCATTAAGTTGTTTATTTGTGACAAAATCACGAAGACTTGGCTCTGTGATACACTGTTTTGCTGAGCTAATGTATTGTTGCAAAGTATGCTTACTTTGCGTTTATCTTTATTGCTTTACACCCAGTTTTGAACACTACCTTATGATCTATAATGCTTCTATATAATGCGCTTCATGTACATAAACTTATATGTTCTACCATTAATGATGTTTTCATGTAAACTTTTTTTCCCTAGTCATAGTTATAGTAAAATAGTTTATTCCCTCTTTAGGGCCAGGGCCAGATGCAAAAAAGCATATCTATGCTTATTCTTGTCACCCTCGAAAAATAAAGATTTGTCATTGTCACAGTCAGTCAGTCTCTCTCTCTCTCTCTCTCTCTCTCTCTCTCTCTCTCTCTCTCTCTCTCTCTCTCTCTCTCTCTCTCTCTCTCCCCCCTCTCTCTCTCTCCCCCCGCCCCCGGCCCTCTCTCTCTCTTTCTCCCTCTCTCTCTCTCTCTCTCTCTCTCTCTCTCACCCTCTCTCTCTCTCTGTGATGTATTGTGACAAAATCACGAAGATTTGGCTCTGTAATACATTGTTTTGCTGAGCTAATGTATTGTTGGGTTACTTTCCGTTTATCTTCATTGCTTTACACCCAATTTTGAACACTACGTAATGATCTACAATGCTTCTACATAATGCGCTTCATGTACATAAACTTATATGTTCTACCATTGATGTTTTTATGTAACCTTTTTTTTTTCCTAGTCATAGTTATAGTAAAATAGTTTAGTCCCTCTTTAGGGCGAGGGCCAGATGCAAAAAAGCATATCTATGCTTATTCTTGTCACCCTCGAAAAATAAAGATTTGTCATTGTCATTGTCATTGTCATTGTCTCTCTCTCTCTCGCTCCAGATTATAGGGTCGTTCTCCATAACCGTCCAAACTGATGCGTAGGTTCCACATAAATTATGCGAACATAGTCTGGTCGATATAGTTACCAACTACCAGCGGACCGCATTAGTGGAGGGTCGTTAATGGTCCTTGCAGACGACTGAATGATGGCGTGTCTGCATGCAATACGACACGTCAAATACCAAATGCGACGGACTTTTCAAGTGAATGGTTTCTTGTCACGTTATTCTAAGACTTGTGACCAGAGTCAAGTTGATATCTGCCCACACATGACTTGGCCGGCTTTCACGTCTGTTGGCCCACACATGACTTGGCCGGCTTTCACGTCTGTTGGCCCACACATGACTTGGCCGGCTTTCACGTCTGTTGGCCCACACATGACTTGGCCGGCTTTCACGTCTGTTGGCCCACACATGACTTGGCCGGCTTTAACGTCTGTTGGCCCACACATGACTTGGCCGGCTTTAACGTCTGTTGGCCCACACATGACTTGGCCGGCTTTCACGTCTGTTGGCCCACACATGACTTGGCCGGCTTTAACGTCTGTTGGCCCACACATGACTTGGCCGGCTTTAACGTCTGTTGGCCCACACGTGACTTGGCCGGCTTTCACGTCTGTTGGCCCACACATGACTTGGCCGGCTTTCACGTCTGTTGGCCCACACATGACTTGGCCGGCTTTAACGTCTGTTGGCCCACACATGACTTGGCCGGCTTTAACGTCTGTTGGCCCACACATGACTTGGCCGGCTTTAACGTCTGTTGGCATCCCGAATGTCCATGAAGGTAACCTGACAGGACTATATGAATCTTATCCTTATCCCTATCCTTATCTATGGGGAATTTAGGTTTCTTATCCCTGAGGAAAGCTAGCAGCAACTGAGTAGCGCTACCCAGGTGTGCACGTGTTTGAGTGAAATCAGCCACCAGGTAGAATGACCGAGGTCTATCACGTGCCACAGTTGTGACATGAGGATGGGACATGGATACCGTCTTTGAGTCTGCACATAGAGCTGACCCATGTCTGTCCCGAAGTTGTGACCCGCGGATCGAAAGTCCAATGCTCTAGCAACTGAGCTTCTTGGCCCCTAATCAAAATATTGCTCAGCAAAAACCGTCTGTGTTAGTTAACATAGTTCTTTAACGTATGTATCATTAAGGCCTTTATGTCGTGATAGTGAGAGTAAGGGGATTAATAGAGGCCGAGCGGGTCTGTATAACGAAGTACGGTCTTAACGGGGCAGTACTACCTTAGCGAGGGCTGCATTTTTTATGTTGGTGGTATGTTGCCTTTATGTCATTCAATTTCCATAAAATGTGGCCACAAGTCAGATCATACATTCAATATTAAGAAACAATAAATATATATTGCGAGAATTAGTATATTGATGCATAAACATTAAATTATAAGAAAATACCTTCAAGGGCACAGCTAATACAGTGTGTGTGGTTCCAGAAGGATGAACACACTTTGGTACTTAACAATATTAAACGAAACTGGTTTCTGGGGAAGCTAAACCTCCAAGAAAGTGTTTATGGTTAAATAATTATGTTCTACGCTTTTCTGAATTTTAATGAAATTTGATGGTGCAATGTTCACTTTGCAACCACTGTAAGCTGAGCTATGATATACCTAAGGCCAAGATTAGAGGTTCAGCTTCCAAAGAATGCTTTGAAACATAACTGTGAAAAATATCCCCACTGTATCTATGACTAGATGAATACCCGCTTCGCCGGGTACGGCTTCGCCGGGAAGAAGTAGAGCCGAATACCGAATACCGGCGCACCGTACGAAGGAAGGGAGATAAACGCGCAAAACACTGGAGAAGATAAGGAAGAGTTACTGGGAATGGATGTACAGAAAAACCAAAATCGGTTCAGCGCTGCGCGCTGAGAGCACGTGTTGAAAATTTTCGCCGGGAAGAAGTAGAGCCGAATACCCGGCTTCGCCGGGTGAGTGGCGCACCGTACGCGATTGACGCCACACGAAGGAAAACTTCTAAAAATAGTAACTGGAATATGGATTGAGCGTTGTGGACAGTGACCTTCTAAAAATAGTAACGGGACTATGGATTGACGCCACACGAAGGAAGGGAGATAAACGCAAAACACTGGAGAAGATAAGGAAGAGTTACTGGGAATGGATCTGGGAAGATGAACAGAAAAACCAAAATCGGTTCAGCGCTGCGCGCTGAGATCACGTGTTGAAAATTCTCATCGACCAGGTTGTGTCCGGGGTCTAACTGAATATGCCCACCAAATTTGAAGCAGATCCAACACACACACACACACACACACACACACACACACACACACACACACACACACACACACACACACACACACACACACATATACACACACACACACACACACACACACACACACACACACACACACACACACAAGTCGTATATATATATAGATAGTTTCGAAAATATCAATCGAAAACCATAAAATTATTTGAAATTTCGCAAACATTTCAAACGCGTCAAAATGAGAATTTCAAAATGTACGCAACAACTGTTTCGAAATACTGTCACTAGGTAGTGTCATGTCAATTCTACTGGCACAGAATTGACAATCACATCATCTGGCACTGTATTTGAGGGAGTACCTATCATTTTATGTGTGCACTAAGCATAGTTGAGTCGCATTTCTTGTGACATTTTGGAAATTTTGAGGTCAGATACCCCCTGTTTGACCCTAAATATCTCAAAAAGTATAGCACTTAGACAAAACATTCAGGCATTTCTGTATCCAAATGTATTCAACACATTATAGAATGTAAAAAAGAGATTTTTTTCTAAGACTGCCTCCTTAAAGGTAGGTTGGAGGTTGAACGTTGATAGTAGTGTAACACAGACATGCATGATTGTATTTGATGCGGGCCTCAACGGGTAGCCAGCTATTGTGTTGCTGCATAGTGCTGGTGACTCGGATCTAAAAGGTTGGCCAGACACTTCGTGTCATGGGACATTAGCGAAATAGTCAAGATGACATCAAACAAAACAGATTAAAGTCTTACACGACGAGGACAATGGCAATGACTTTTTTCAGGTGAACTTTATACAATCACGGTTCTTTCCTCCCTTTGATGTCTATGTCTGACCGCCACCACACGAGTTGTCCCCCGTTGTGTTTGATCTTTGGGTCTCCGCCGTGTGATCGCGCCGCCATCAGCCTGATTACCTCCCTTTGCCTCCGCGCTTTCCGGGGACTATTTTCCCGTCTGCCTGTCTCCGGTGTCTGCGGCGATTTGCGAGGACGGGAATGGAGTTTGTAGAGTTCCACTCTGGTTTGGTGCTTCGCGGCTTGCGTACAGGATTAGGGGCCTGTTTTGGTTTGATCCCTTAACGGCAAAAGGAAATTGAGGGTAATTGTCGCGTTTTGGGGAGAAAAAAAAGTTATTTTTCTTGTGGTCTGTAAATAAACTTCTTTGACATTCTTGTGGGTAGTCCTCTTAATCCAGGAAGAAAATGCTGTGGTTTGTTTTTCAACTTTATAATGTCTTTTGACTGTATGAGACAGACCTCAGGCAAAGGAATGGCACAGCGAGACGCGTGAACCTATCGCACTGTACCTTAATTCCTTTACATTTAACATTTTCAAACTTATGTTCAGGGTAACGGAGAAAGAGCAAACGTTTCACCAATAATAATAAAAACATTCTAACATGAAAATCAATGGAAAAGGCTCTTCACCTACTCGAAGTATTGAAACAAAGTGAAAAGCCCCGACGAACAAAAAGTAGAGAATAATTCAACATTCTCCTTCCGTGCAAAATGGTTTCTTACGACGAATCAAATCAAGCTTAATAATTACAATGATGGCAGCAAGTGGACGACACATCTAAATTCATAGAACTGGACGTCAGTGTTAAAGAAAGCTTGCAGCTTTCCCAGCAAACTGATTCATACCTCTGTATTGAATTATGTGTGTCGTGATAGCAGCAATGTATCGGACAAATCTACAGTGATAGGAGATGAATTAAATTGCTGGGTAAGCTGGCATGGAGTCAAAGAACTGCCTGTTGCAATGAACAGAAATGGGGAGGGGGGGGGGGGGTTACAAAGCGTAGACTACAGAGATATGGGGTTGCAAATTTGCAGTGTACAGAGATGCCGGGCTCAAAAGTGTGGAGAGTGCAGCGATCCCTCTTTGATGGGATTTGGCTGCCATACCTCGTCCATCAACCGCCAGGCCAGGATCTGACTTTTGTGTAATCTTGACCGAGGGCTAGACATAGAGCCGAACAGTACGTGGAGAAGAAGAGGTAGATTGTAGGTTATAGGTCGTGTAGACTGAACGGACAGTAGTGCATCGAGCCGTACTGCATCGAACCTCTGTAGACTTTGAAGGGGCCCGTTTCAGAGACTTGTCGCTGCCAGAAAACAACGCCACAACGCAACACTGGCAGTGACCACAACTGACTCCCAGTGCTTCCACTGTTCCAGATTCTGCGCATCCAGAATAGGATTTCAGAGCCACCTCCGAGTGCACAGATAAGCTGCAGAACGCAAAAGTCTTCTTCGGACCCGAAGGACAACCACCACTCTGAACGGATAGTAGTGTTACGAAGAATAATTTATCCAACCAGTCACCCAAAAGCTAGCTTACCAGCTAACCAGCCAAACATCTAGACTGCCATCTCGCCAAACATACATCCGTCCGATCAGTTAGTGAGCCAGCTGGCTATGTACCATCTCGCCAAACATCCATCTGTCCGATCAGTTGGCTATGTAGCCATCTCGCCAAACATCCATCCGTCCGATCAGTTAGTGAGCCAGCTGGCTATGTAGCCATCTCCCCAAATAAACATCCATCAATCCATCCAACTAAACATCAATTCAGCTACTTAAGCAACCACATCCCCTCCCCTAACCCACAAAAAGACCCAAGGGAAATAATAAAAGAACCGGAAGAAATGAAGAAGATTCTGCATGGAGAATGTATCAACCCTAGTCACGCTAGCAAACGCTTCCACGACGTCATTATTAACCTAAAACCACCAGCCCAAGAATCAGTTCCTACGGAAATAACCTGAGAAGAAATAACTTCACCTAAAATAGTGCTGGACCTAAGACCTGTGACGTGGGTCTATCAAGGGGGATAACCGGACAAGGCGTAAGTGGCGTCATCACTCACTGAAGTCTCATGGGTTGCCGGAGGAGGAGGGGGGGGTGGGAGGGGTCATAGCCTCGGTGCAAGGAGTTTCAGGAACACAGGGTCGTACCATTTGTTTCTTTCGGTTGTTTTTTATGCAGCCAGTGGTCTCCTCAGTCCACAAGGGACACGTCAAGGACACATCAAAGGTCACCGCGAAACAAAATCGTGTGCAATCTGCATTCCATCATCAATTACTGAGCTATCTTTACCGAATAATGGACTGGCTTTCAAGTTCTTCCAGAGAAAGTTGCAGTAAGAAACAACCAAGTGAAAGGTTAACTCGGTTCTAACAAAAGCAATCTTTGCACCTGAGTTCAGAAAGACAAACAGATAGTTTGAGAGCAATGTGTGTGTTTTCGTTGTGCGTTGCTCTTGCTTCTTGTACGAGTGCCTCTTCTCTTTTCTTCTGTTTGTGTCCCTGTCATTTTGTCTTTGGCCCTCCTGTACGGTTTCTTTCTGACTCTGTCTGTAATTGTTTTCTGGTGGTTTAAAAAAAACAAGTCGCGTAAAGCGAAAATACAATATTTAGTCAAGTAGCTGTCGAACTCACAGAATGAAACTGAACGCAACGCAACGCAGCAAGACCGTATACTCGTAGCATCGTCACTCCACCGCCCGTGGCAAAGGCAGTGCCCGTGGAATTGACAAGAAGAGCGGGGTATTCGTTGCGCTGAGAAGGATAGCACGCTTTTCGGTACCTCTCTTCGTTTTAACTTTCTGAGCGTGTTTTTAATCCAAACATATTATATCTATATGTTTTTGGAATCAGGAACCAACAAGGAATAAGATGAAAGTGTTTTCAAATTGATTTCGAAAAAAAAAATTTGATAATAATTTTTATATATTTAATTTTCAGAGCTTGTTTTTAATCCGAATATAACATATTTATATGTTTTTGGAATCAGCAAATGATGGAAAATAAGGTAAACGTAAATTTGGATCGTTTTATAAATTTTTATTTTATTTTACAATTTTCAGATTTTAATGACCAAAGTCATTAATTAATTTTTAAGCCACCAAGCTGAAATGCAATACCGAAGTCCGGGCTTCGTCGAAGATTACTTGACCAAAATTTCAACCAATTTGGTTGAAAAATGAGGGCGTGACAGTGCCGCCTCAACTTTCACGAAAAGCCGGATATGACGTCATCAAAGACATTTATCAAAAAAATGAAAAAAACGTTCGGGGATTTCATACCCAGGAACTCTCATGTCAAATTTCATGAAGATCGGTCCAGTAGTTTAGTCTGAATCGCTCTACACACACACACACACACACAGACACACAGACACACACACACACAGACACACGCACATACACCACGACCCTCGTTTCGATTCCCCCTCGATGTTAAAATATTTAGTCAAAACTTGACTAAATATAAAAATTGTGTTATGCGAATGTCCTTGTATAATTATATGTGTTTAGAGTAGTCCATCTTTGGGCGAGGGCTGGTTGAAAAAAAGCTTGTTTGTAATGCTTATGCGACAACCCTCGTAACATAAAATTAGATTTGATTTGATTTGATTTGTGTTTTTCCGCTCCCGCCTTCTCCCCCCTTTTTACCTGATGCACCTGTGAGTTGAGGTGACTGAGGGTGCAGGCGAGGAAGGCCGGAAAGGAATAAGCTTCGTTGATGATATCTTTATGTGTATTTTCTTTGCTTCACATAAGTAGAACAAGACTGGTTAAACGGTTATATGAATTCCCGGTAAATTCTGCCCATTCTCTGCGGTTACTGCAAGTTCCTTTGTCCATATCCGCACAGCGACGACGCTGTTGTCGTAGCAGATGTTTTGACTGACCTTCATTTCACCTTCTTGAGAAAAAGATGGCTATAGCCCCTGACGCTTGTCGCTACTCTTCTTGAAGAACTGGGTGTTAGTTTATAAGGGAGATACATTTTGTTTTTCAATCTTATCTAAGGGAGACAAATCTAGTTTTTCAATTTATCTAAGGGAGACAAATCTAGTTTTTCAATTTTATCTGTCCCTATTAAAGTCGACGTGAAAAGCATATTGGCTTTCATTTCTCAAGTGCAATGCAAGCCAAGGCACAATGCATTTCAAAAACCCTCACAGCAAACCTGTAGTCTGACATCCAGCCTGCGCTATCCTGTTAATGCCAATCAGCTGGACTAGGTGAATATTGACCCCCCTGAGTTGTATCAAGGACCACCCACACGTACAGCGTTCTGGGTTGGATTCAGTCCCGTCTGAATTGTGTCCCTTGAAACGGATCAGACAAAGCGTGTCACGTGACCAGCGATGGAGTCAAATTGATGACTTCCAGACTCCCGACTGACTCCCAAGTGCTTTGGGCTGACTGATGGCGGCATGCTTTGTAACGCACTGGGAGGGGGGGGGGGTTGTGTTACGGTGGACAAGTCTTTCGCTGTTCTTCTTTTTATTTCATTTTTGATTTATGTATGATATTCTAATTGCCCTAGTTATGCGAAATGTACTGGCTTTTTTTTAAATAAAATTTTTCCTGTTTCGATTTTTGTCTCTGATGAGTCAACATAAACACTAGGTTATATATCTTAATTCTAAGACTGACATTATAATATGTCTGTACATTTTAGTTTTGCTTGCTTCAGAAACGCTGTCTTTAAAACATTTGTATTCAAATAGCGGCATTGGTACACAATGAACTTTTTCTGTACAGTCTTGATTGACAGTATCCTTCACAATGATGACATGCGCACCGGAAGATTGAAAATCATCGTGAAATGGGGATCATTTGACAAGGGCAGCTCGCTTTCCCTATGGAGAAGCATTCTGAATTTCTATGAGAAAAACGTCCAGGACTACTTTAAACCAAATAATGTGCAGTCTTTACCAAGCAATTACTGGGCTAGCTAAACCGAATGAGTGCTGTTTAAAAAAAAAAAGAAAAAAAAAAGACTGCATTAGGAAACAACCAAGGAAAAGGTAACTTGGGTCCACAGAAAATCTCTTCAACCGGCAATTACTAAACTAGCTTTACCGAACGATTGCCTTGGTTTTCTTTCCTTTTATTTGTATAAGAAAACTGCAGCTGAAAGCAACCAAGAGAAAGGTTACTCGGGTCTGCAGAAGCATTTCAGCATCCGAGGGAGATGAAGATTGGCAGACGCAGGCTATGAAGTGGAATGAAGTGTTTAACTCTGAACTAGGGCTCGTGCTGACCGGGCTCGTGGTTGGCGGGCTCGTGGCGTCTTGCTCTCGGTCTCGTCCTCTTCCCGTTTTCCGCCGTGTGGCTTGGAATGCAGGGGAAGCCACTCTCCTCGATTGGAAAGAAAACACCTTGAGTGACAGACACGATCTTTGATGTGTGTCTGTGTGGGGGGATGTGTTTGTGTGTGTTTGTGTGTGTTTGTGTGTGTTAGTGTGTGTGTGTGTGTTTGTGTGTGTGTGTATGTTAATGTATGTTAGTGTGTGTGTGTGTGTTAGTGTATATATATATACAACCCCTCTTTGTGCAAAGCGATATATAGCTTGACTAGTGTGTAAATGTTCCATGCCCTCTTTGTGCAAAGCGATATATATATGGCTTGAGTAATGTGTAAATGTTCCATGCCCTCTTTGTTCAAAGCGATATACAGCTTGAGTAGTGTATAAATGTTCCATGCCCTCTTTGTGCAAAGCGATATACAGCTTGAGTAGTGTATAAATGTTCCATGCCCTCTTTGTGCAAAGCGATATACAGCTTGAGTAGTGTGTAAATGTTCCATGCCCTCTTTGTGCAAAGCGATATACAGCTTGAGTAGTGTATAAATGTTCCATGCCCTCTTTGTGCAAAGCGATACATAGCTTGAGTAGTGTGTAAATGTTAGTATTTCCATTTGCATCGGTGTTCTGCTAATAGAACCAGACTATTGAAACGACTGTAAAAGTGAGTGTTCTGTCAGGGCCCAAAGTGGTGGTCAACATCAAAGGATACGGCCTTTCTGTGTCCGTTGACCTACCTGTGAACCCTCACTCTGTGTCGACCATAGTGTTGACCGTCGTATCTCCATCTAAGGTTGTTATATATATATATATGTGTGTGTGTGTGTGTGTGAGAGAGAGAGAGAGTGTGTGTGTGTGTGTGTGAAAGAGAGAGAGAGACAGAGAGAGAGAGAGAGAGAGAGTGAGGGGGGGGGGGAGACAGGGGGATACGGAGAGAAAGGGAACGATAGTTTGTGATAGGGGAAGGGAGAGAGCTATTCAAGCTGCAAACATTAAACGGAATCAAATGGATCTAATGGCCACTACGCCTGGCATTTCCATCCCCAGCGTTTCTGACTTTCCGCTAGAGGGCATGAAGCACAGTGAAGATGGCAGTCGACCGAGTTGGCTGCATTTAGTTGATGACAGGGCAATTTCGCTGCATCCGGGTCCTCAGGTCGTAGATTCAGGAAAAGGTCACGGGGCGTCTTTTAAAACGGATGAAAGATGAGGGAATGTTCTTTATAAGAAAAGTGGTTTGATTTTCCGTTTCGGAGCGGCTGCACTGTTACAGTCGAGGCTGCCTTTTTCTTTTACCCCACTACCTTCCCCAGAACCAACAATCAGACATAGAAACAGAAACAGAAAGACAGACAGACATAGAAAGAGAGACACATATAAGATAGAGACGATGAGGACTGTTAGTCTTGTGAAGCAGAGAGGGGCGGATTTCTCTGAAGATTGGAGGCGGTGTATGGGTGACACAAGAGACAGAGAGACAGAGACAGACAAACACAGACAGACAGACAGAGTCCACGGACTGTTCGTCTTGTGAAGCAAAGAGGGGATGATTTCTCTGAGGACTAGGGGCGGTGTCTGGGTGACACTGTTGGAAGCGTAAGGCATCTATCAGGCTCTGTTCCATGCCCTTCTAGTGCAGGACGATCAAAAGATAGAGTTCTTTGTGCAAAGCGATATACAGCTTGAGTAGTGTGTAAATGTTCCATGCCCTCTTTGTGCAAAGCGATGTATAGCTCGGGTAGTGTGTAAATGTTCCAACCCCTCTTTGTGCAAAGCGATATATAGCTTGAGTAGTGTGTAAATGTTCCATGCCCTCTTTGTGCAAAGCGATATATAGCTTGAGTAGTGTGTAAATGTTCCATGTCCTCTTTGTGCAAAGCGATATACGATTCAATAAGGGCCGACTTAAGTTCCGAATTGATTCTTTCGAGAACAACCTTTCTGAGCGTTGTAAACAGCACTTGACCTCATCTACGTAATCCTGGTGATCGATGTGACGCTATTTGCTTGACCAGTGGTTACAGTAGGGTGACGGAGACTGTGACGGACATGGAGTGGCAGGCCACGCCACTTTCAATGGACAAATGGCCTGGCGGCGGTTCTGTGACTGCAGTAAATAGGACGGCCCTGGAGATATTTACATGACCTGTGGTTGGAATAGGGTGACGGAGACTGTGACGGACATCGAGTGGCAGGCCACGCCACTTTCAATGGGCAATGAGTCTGGCGGCGGGTCTGTTACTACAGTAAATATTACAGTCGTGGCGCCATTTGCATTCCATTGACAGAAAATCGAACGACCCCCCCCCCCCCCCCTATGACGTATAACTGTAGGTACCAGCAAGCAAGATTCTGATACTGCAGTGGAACTGTGATCACTTGAGTGTTATTTACATAACATTGGCAACTCCCCTCTTCTGCCACAAAATGACACGATGCCCTCGAAAGCTACCCAAACCTGGGTACTCCAATATTCATTTGCATGTCGCCTTCGCCATTTTCAAAACCGCAGTTGAAAACAATCTGATCTGGTTTTTACATGGGATGATACCACCCCTCCCTTGGACACATAGCAAAAATATCAACCTTCTTCTTCTTGTCGTTCGCTGTTAGATCGTCAGTCCGGACTGCAGGGCGAAACGTGCTGTCCTCTCCAAGTCCTCTCTGGGGCCGTATAGCTTCTTTTGTAGCGCTGTCTCCTCTGGCCAGATGGTGTCCCTTCTATCAACCTTCACACTGCTTTCCGTACAGCGTGCACAGTTTTGTGATAAATACATTTCGCCGTGACAATGGTTATATATTAGCAAACTTAATTCATAAAACAAACCTTCACAGAAACAGCCAGGCTGTCGAGTGTTGGTATGTGTCCAAGACGAGGGGTGGTCTATATGGCTATATGGTCTGTATGGTCTATACGGTCTATATGTTCTATATGGTCTATATGGGCTATATGGTCTAAATGGGATATATGGTCTAAATGGTCAATATGGTCTATACGGTCTATATGGTCTATACGGTCTATATGTTCTATATGGTCTATATGGGCTATATGGTCTAAATGGGATATATGGTCTATATGGTCTATATAGGCTATATAGGCTATATGGTCAATTTGGTCTATATGGGCTATATGGTCTATACGGGCCATATGGGCTATATGGTCTATATGGGCAATATGGTCTATATGGTGAACATACTCGTTCACACGGGAAAGATGCGTGGTACCTTTAAATATATTTCTTTTTCTTGCTGAGTGTATGTACAGTCTAGAGAGGAGACGGACATGGTGTGAGCTTGTCCAGGGGGGTATATGAACATCTCAGTGGCAGGGGGTTGGAAGCACTTGCTAATGAGTGGGAGTGTGTATGCGCGTGGTGTGCACGAGGATGTATGCACGTGAGTGATATTTGTAAATGTGTATTATGATAATATCATCTTTGTATTTATATTACTGAAATTGTTATATCTCGATGTACAGCGCTAAGAGCATAGTTAAATTTGTGAAACGGCGCTATATAAGCTATCTTTATTATTATTATTATTTATTATATTGATGGTAATTGAGTCCGCTGGCTTTGAACTCAACGAAGAACACCTCATGTTAGTGTCTGTAGGCCAGGCGACAAACAGGAAGGCAATGGTGAGTCGGGGCTTGCGGTCGATGGCCTCTGTGAGCGACGACAAGGTGATGGCCTCTGTGAGCGACGACAAGGTGATGGCCTCTGTGAGCGACGACAAGGTGATGGCCTCTGTGAGCGACGACAAGGTGATGGCCTCTGTGAGCGACGACAAGGTGATGGCCTCTGTGAGCGACGACAAGGTGATAGCCTCTGTGAGCGACGACAAGGTGATGGCCTCTGTGAGCGACGACAAGGTGATGGCCTCTGTGAGCGACGACAAGGTGATGGCCTCTGTGAGCGACGACAAGGTGATGGCCTCTGTGAGCGACGATAAGGTGATGGCCTCTGTGAGCGACGACAAGGTGATGGCCTTTGTGAGCGACGACAAGGTGATGGCCTCTGTGAGCGACGACAAGGTGATGGCCTCTGTGAGCGACGACAAGGTGATGGCCTCTGTGAGCGACGACAAGGTGATGGCCTCTGTGAGCGACGACAAGGTGATGGCCTCTGTGAGCGACGACAAGGTGATGGCCTTTGTGAACGACGACAAGGTGATGGCCTCTGTGAGCGACGACAAGGTGATGGCCTCTGTGAGCGACGACAAGGTGATGGCTCTGTGAGCGACGACAAGGTGATGGCCTCTGTGAGCGACGACAAGGTGATGGCCTCTGTGAGCGACGACAAGGTGATGGCCTCTGTGAGCGACGACAAGGTGATGGCCTCTGTGAGCGACGACAAGGTGATGGCCTCTGTGAGCGACGACAAGGTGATGTCCTCTGTGAGCGACGACAAGGTGATGGCCTCTGTGAGCGACGACAAGGTGATGGCCTCTGTGAGCGACGACAAGGTGATGGCCTCTGTGAGCGACGACAAGGTTTGACAATCACACGTGTGTCCCACCCTTCAGGTGATGACTGTGCGTGTAGCTGTGTAGCTGTGTAGCTGCGCCACTCGTCGTCAGCAGGTTATCCAAAGTGTTATGATCGGAGAGGCTGTGGCAAGAACGTCACCAAAAGCATCGGCACAACAGGTTATTATTGTATTGGCAGGGCTTCAGGCGGATATGCTGTTCTGTGTCGATGTCCGCAACTGTATAATCATAACCAAGATGTCCCTTTGAACAAAAGTTATTGTTTCCTCTAAAGCGGACTACCCAATAGACCGACAAGCGGACTACCCAATAGACCGACAAGCGGACTACCCAATAGACCGACAAGGACTGATTGCTTGTATGTGAAAAACATCCAGCAGCCTCGTCCTGTTCCGTGTGATCTACCGTTGTCTTCCATTTTCACATTCCAATTTGCACAGAGACCAGCTGTCGATGGCTCTGCGTATCTTTTTTTTTATGCCCGCCTTTGTCTTTTCCAGAAAAAAATCCAGAGGACTTGAATACAGCACTTAAAATTAATTGACAAAATTTTTTGGGGGGGACAAAGCACTTACTGTCTAAAGAAAATCACTCTGTACGCAATGAGATATATATATATATATATATATATATATATACGGATTGCTGATAGAATCGAGAGCATTGCTACTGGAAATTATCATTCCGCGTTTGCCCAATTTACATTTGCTTAGTATTTTCAACAGTTGAATTACATACCATGAATTCTTAAATATACCTATTTATAATGTGAAAGTTCGCAAAAGTCTGTGTCTCTTGCCCAATCGATAATAGATTCACGCAATTATTTGCGTGTATGCCTACTTCCTGTTATGACCAGAACACTTTCAACACTTCCAGGTTTACATTTATCTGCATGTTTCGGTATGCAACGACCGTCGTGTCTCACGCGAAATTGCCCACTAGTGTTGCTGCGATTTTGAGGCCGTCTGTAATAAAAGCACGTGTTCACTGCGCTCCTGTCTACATTCTATGGCAAGCAACGTAGCAATACCAACAATGTGGATAGTAACGCCATCAACTTAGACGCAAGGAGCAATGCTCACATCGCTGATGTAAACCGCTACCCTATAGAATAATTATGCAATCTTTCTGTTTGGACGTGTAGACGTCAAGTTCTCATTGGCGAAAGCTCCAATTAATCATCCAATAGAACACACGGGTACGGGTGTGGAACAATAGGAATGCACTGAACAGTAGATTGTCGACACCACCTCGTCTCAGTTTAGAGGTGCTGATCACGTGGCTGCACTAGAGGTTAATCACCTTTCAAGGAAGTGTTCTCAAGTCATCTGAAATATGATTGGTAGTTGGGTGGTTTATTAATTTTTTTTTATTAATCAAGACTCGGCGTGATTAGCTCGCAGACACAGGCTGGCTTGACAGGACGAGGAACAGCGAAACACAAATACACACATATCATTGGCACTTGGAAGGTAGCATCGAGGACATGGATGTCGCGAAGACCTCTGACGTCAACGAAAAGTGATGAAATCGCTTGTGCGTGCGTCACCGATGGGATCTGGATAAAACCATGGCTGGTGTCCTAATTCGGGCTTGAAACACACACAGCCTTGCTATCGGCACTTTGCACTCATGTTAAAAATGTCAGGTTTATATCTTTCGTTTTTTGTAAAAATAAACGTCCCGATAATGAACCTTTTCTTGAGTTGTGATGCCACGTTCACGTTCTAGTTTCGCGTGGTCATGTTAAGGTCTCCTATGACAGTCCTGGTGGCAGCGACGATTGATTTGATAGCACTCTCGTAGGACCAGAGTGACGGCAATCTTGCACTCGCTCTCAGTGTACAAAAGTCGTGCAGTCAGCTTTGTTCTTTCTGTGAAGGCATGAATAGGAATCAGGCCTCCCGGAGACTTGTACGCCGGTCTTGTGTCTAATGACCAGGAGGAGTGGTTTTCAGTGGTCTGAAGTCACGTTAATTGCTTCGTGCTTTCGCTGAAGGAACGATCCAACCGCAGTAAAGCAAGACTAATACTTGCGTACTGATCTTGTGGCGAATGAACAGATGATGCTTTTGCCAGTGCACATGAAATTCAACGTACAAAAGTTGAACGTTTGCAATTAGTGCAAATGGCCGCATGCGGCAAGGATGTGCTGTATTAACGGGTCGTTTCTGTGTGAACTTGTTTCTGTTTTCCACGGACTCTAAGTGCAGGTATTCCGAGTTTGTGGTTATGCTGTCATCGATTCAGGAAGACTTCAGAAGGGCTTCGTTTCACTTTTTCTTGCCATACAATCGCTTCGATTCACAATCGTGGTCTGTTTCTCGGAAATATTGACTAGCTTAGTCGTGCAGGACTGGTGTGCCAAATGGTAAACAGCAGTTAATGACTTTTTTAATGAGATTTTCTTTGTAAATGCAAGCTTTTTCTGTCGTTAGCAGAAATAGACTTATTGTGGTAAGTCCACAACTACGATCCTGCATTGATTTGGTCCTATGCATTAAACTAATTTATAAAATACAGGACGTAGCTTGCCCGTTATAATAATAGAAAGTAATCTAATACTATAAACTGGAATGTTCCACTATTGAAAACACTTCATGTATCCATTTTTGAACACAGTGTGATACAGTAGAAGCAGGAGGTAGCACCTTTGAACACTTGTGTTTCCCATGTGCTACGTTTTGCTAGTAGACATGTACTATGTCAAATTGTGTTCAAAACTGGTTACAGAAAGAGTGTTCAAAAGAGGAACACTTCAGTTTAGAGTGAATGAGAGACAATACTGTGAGTTCCCTTGGAGAACGCGTTCAAGATAGATGTTAATGTTATCCGCGCGAGCTGGGTATCCGCGAGTTTTGAGATGACGCGAAGACTGTTTGGGTAAGTCTCATAGTCCTGTATGGCACTTCAGAACAATTCTCTCACAATCATTCCTATCTTAAATCGTGTTTACTGGAGCGCTTCCTTCTTATCGATCGTATATAATCCTTGGCTAAGAGTCTGGTGGAATTGTGTCTGGTGGAATTGTGTCTGGCGAAATTGTCTCGTTTGGAACCCGTCTGTAACGGGTAAGTGGGTCCACCTGGCGGTAAAACGCTGCTTGCCTGTTGGTTAACGTTACTGTGCTGTCACGGTGTTTGGACTCTATTGTCTTCTCAAGTGAATGAACGTGTTGAATCGTGTATTTGTCTTTCTTTCTTTCTTACAAAACGAAATGTTACTGGAAGGAATTTGTTAAAAAAACTTTCTGCTCAGAACTTTTGTTTTCATATGTCGGATCTAAATTTGGCTTTCGGTTAAATTATTTTTTAGTTACAACGCTATCTGCTGTCATAGACCTAAGCGTGATGTTTTAATAATAAAAAAAGTTCAGTTACCTCCGAAAACAAATCCGCGAAAGACACTCAGTGAATATCGCTTCTATGTGTGGAAACTAATTTTTATAAAGCCTTTCAGTGGGAAGTTGATACTTTGCACAGATACAAGAGTTAGGCTATTGGTTTGCGGTAATTGCACACGTGGAAGGGTACTCATGGCATATGTTCAAGTCGGGAAAGATGTGTGTTGGAGATGGTTCACAGCACAGTGAGTCTCAGATGTGCTCAGGCTTTTACCTGGGATAAAACCATGGCATCTCTCCACTTGATCAGATACCAAAAATGAACAGCCTGGTTGCTCTCTGTGGTATTTTTAAAATAAATAATTAATTTCGTAAAAGGTACGCCTTTTTCGAAAAGTAATTCATCAACAAATTGCAACTTACCACAGCAAGCAGATAGGGTGTTGATTTGTTGGTATGTGACTACGTGGACTGATTGTCACATACCATGTAAAAGCCTTACCAGATCTGAGAGAGCGAGGCGGAGTGGGTCTTTGGGCAAAACGTGGAAAAGTCAGGGTTAACAGTGAAAACCTTGTCCATTCGATGTAGAGGTGTAGTTATACGGTCGACGGCAAACAATAGAGTAGATTAAGTGTGTTTTTCTCTGTACTCGAAGTGCCCTATCATCGTACAAACGTCGACAAACAATAGGGTAGATTAGGTGTGTTTTTCTCTGTACTCGAAGTGCCCTATCATCGTACAAACGTCGACAAACAATAGGGTAGATTAAGTGTGTTTTTCTCTGTACTCGAAGTGCTCTATCATCGTACAAACGTCGACAAACAATAGGGTAGATTAAGTGTGTTTTTCTCTGTACTCGAAGTGCCCTATCATCGTACAAACGTCGACAAACAATAGGGTAGATTAAGTGTGTTTTTCTCTGTACTCGAAGTGCTCTATCATCGTACAAACGTCGACAAACAATAGGGTAGATTAAGTGTGTTTTTCTCTGTACTCGAAGTGCTCTATCATCGTACAAACGTCGACAAACAATAGGGTAGATTAAGTGTGTTTTTCTCTGTACTCGAAGTGCTCTATCATCGTACAAACGTCGACAAACAATAGGGTAGATTAAGTGTGTTTTTCTCTGTACTCGAAGTGCCCTATCATCGTACAAACGTCGACAAACAATAGGGTAGATTAAGTGTGTTTTTCTCTGTACTCGAAGTGCCTTATCATCGTACAAACGTCGACAAACAATAGGGTAGATTAAGTGTGTTTTTCTCTGTACTCGAAGTGCCCTATCATCGTACAAACGTCGACAAACAATAGGGTAGATTAAGTGTGTTTTTCTCTGTACTCGAAGTGCCCTATCATCGTACAAACGTCGACAAACAATAGGGTAGATTAAGTGTGTTTTTCTCTGTACTCGAAGTGCCCTATCATCGTACAAACGTCGACAAACAAAAGGGTAGATTAAGTGTGTTTTCTTCTCTGTTATAGAAGTGCCCTATAATCGTACAAACGATCGTCTACCGCGGCAAGAGAGGAAAAGAGAGAGCCCCTGAGGGGAGGGGGAGCAGAATATTGTGGATTAGGCTAACTAGAGAGGTAGCCAGTGAAGCGTGTATCTACTGGCGTGACAGGCTGCTTTGACACCGGGTGGCTGTGGAATGTCGCGGGGTGCTGGTGACATGTGATACCTTTCGTGTGTGCAGAAACACCCAGCAGTTGTGTGGAGTACATCCTTTAAAACATTTAGTTATCTTTCAGTTTTCTGGCATTGAGCTCTCTTGTGGGACGGGGTGGCTGTGAATTCAGTGTCGCAGTGTGCTGTCGGTATGTGATACCTTCTGTGGTATGTGCAGTGAAACTCAGCAGTTGCGTTGTGTGTTTGTCATCAGGACAGGTCTTTCAGTCTGTTTTGCGGGGCAGTCTTTTTCCAAACTGGTTGCTATAGGATATCTTGTTGTGGTACTGGTTGCTATAGGATATCTTGTTGTGGTGCGTGATACACTCACTCTTGTTTGCACTGGAACTTTCACCAGTGCAGACAATTTCAGAGGTTGCCATGATCAGAAACTAAGTCCGAAATATGTGTTCACTTTACTAACACGCTTATCCAGAAGCTCATCATTATAAACAACAAGGCAGGTGTCAGTTCCTCACCACTCCACAGTCCAAACACGTATAAAATAACGCGTCGTTTGTTGTCTTGGCCAGTTAATTGACTGCAAATCAGCAAATCAAAAGAAACGTACGTGTCACCAGCTTTACGAGTAAACTGATGCTTTGTCGACGATATCCAACGTGGCCAGTTAGTTGACTGTTAAAAGAAAAAGGAAAGTGTCGCCATCTTTACGAGTAAACAGATTCTTTGCAGATGATATACAAACACAAACGAGAATCTGGTTCCTGTTCGGTTACTAAACATAACAAGCAGCGCCACAATGAGAGAGAGAGAGAGAGAGAGAGAGAGAGAGAGAGAGAGAGAGAGAGAGAGAGAGAGAGAGAGAGAGAGAGAGAGAGAGAGAGAGAGAGAGAGAGAGAGAGAGAGAGAGAGAGAGAGAGAGAAAGAGAGAGAGAAAGACAGAGAGAGAGATGATGATGGAATTTTATTTTCCCAGGATAAGGGTTTAAGGCTACACCTTTTCTTACAACCTGTCCTTGAATCTAATACAAATTCTAATAAATGATCAACAAGTAGAAACAAACCCGGACAAATAAGCAAACTAGAGAGAGAGAGGGGGGGGGGTGGTGGTGGTGAAAGGATACCGATATGTTAAGAACCCATACTAGCTATTAACCCTTCAGCTTCAGGTCAGCTAAGACTAGCCACGCAGCTGGGACACGGCCGGATCAGTTTCATAGCTCATTGTTTGTGCGTGTGTGTGTGTGTGTGTGTGTGTGTGTGCGTGCATGCTTGCGTGCATGCGTGTTTGCACAGGCCTCGAAGTAGCAGAGGAGAAACCATGGTGTAAGACATACGACTTGTCTCAATTTCCATGACAACTGGTATCAGTTGCTTTCGGCAGTTCGGTCTCCCAGCAAGAAAATAAACAAGTTATAACAAAAACGAAGCATCCTAGGTCAATACTAAATACAGGCTCTTGACATCGATATTGCAAGCACAATAAACATGTTAGCATGAATCTCAACAGAAATGACCAACATAATATATCGTTTTGGAGCGCTTATAGTGAGCATTGCCAGGAGCCTTTGACACCTTTCACAAGGTCAGGTCCCCCGAGTGAAAGGAGACGGTGACAAGCATACTGTATGATGAGTATTCATTCTATCGGATTCACTTTACTTTTATTGTCAGAAGATCTTCTGGCCGTGAAGGCTAAAGGTCTCCAAGTACAATGCTAGCAGTCAATGAGAGTGTGATTGATCTGGTTTTGAATGGCTTCCTTTTATTTTTGTGAAAAAGTTCAACATTGTGGATGTGAAGAAAAATATATTCTAGATTCAAGGTTGAGGTAAGGTTTAATTGTAAAGCGCATGGAACTGTTATCGGGACTTGCGCTATAGAAAAGTGATTTTTAAAAAAATTTTTTTTATAATAAATTGAACATACAGTTTGCATCTGTGAAAGCACACTTTCCTCATTCGTTAATCTTCGCCCGATAGAAAAGTAACAGGCAAAAGGAAGGCAAACTCCACTGGTGGCCTTTACGCATATAATTCATTTAAACAAATGCTATTGTGCATAGAGAGTACCCAGGCTGTTGACTGTGGGTGTGTGGGATGTTTTGACCCCGTGTAAACCCTTGTGCGATCTGTTGACTGTGGGTGTGTGGGATGTTTTGACCCCGTGTAAACCCTTGTGCGATCTGTTGACTGTGGGTGTGTGGGATGTTTTAACCCCGTGTAAACCCTTGTGCGATCTGTTGATTGTGGGTGTGTGGGATGTTTTAACCCCGTGTAAACCCTTGTGCGATCTGTTGACTGTGGGTGTGTGGGATGTTTTAACCCCGTGTAAACCCTTGTGCGATCTGTTGACTGTGGGTGTGTGGGATGTTTTAACCCCGTGTAAACCCTTGTGCGATCTGTTGACTGTGGGTGTGTGGGATGTTTTAACCCCGTGTAAACCCTTGTGCGATCTGTTGACTGTGGGTGTGTGGGATGTTTTAACCCCGTGTAAACCCTTGTGCGATCTGTTGACTGTGGGTGTGTGGGATGTTTTGACCCCGTGTAAACCCTTGTGCGATCTGTTGACTGTCGGTGTGTGGGATGTTTTCACCCCGTGTAAACCCTAGTGCGATCTGTTGACTGTGGGTGTGTGGGATGTTTTGACCCCGTGTAAACCCATGTGCGATCTGTTGACTGTCGGTGTGTGGGACGTTTTCATCCCGTGTAAACCCTTGTGCGATCTGTTGACTGTGGGTGTGTGGGATGTTTTCATCCCGTTTAAACCCTTGTGCGATCTGTTGACTGTCGGTGTGTGGGATGTTTTAACCCCGTGTAAACCCTTGTGCGATCTGTTGACTGTGGGTGTGGGGGATGTTTTAACCCCGTGTAAACCCTTGTGCGATCTGTTGACTGTGGGTGTGTGGGATGTTTTAACCCCGTGTAAACCCTTGTGCGATCTGTTGACTGTGGGTGTGTGGGATGTTTTAACCCCGTGTAAACCCTTGTGCGATCTGTTGACTGTGGGTGTGTGGGATGTTTTCAACCCGTGTAAACCCTTGTGCGATCTGTTGACTGTGGGTGTGTGGGATGTTTTAACCCCGTGTAAACCCTTGTGCGATCTGTTGACTGTGGGTGTGTGGGATGTTTTCATCCCGTGTAAACCCTTGTGCGATCTGTTGACTGTGGGTGTGTGGGATGTTTTCAACCCGTGTAAACCCTTGTGCGATCTGTTGACTGTGGGTGTGTGGGATGTTTTCATCCCGTGTAAACCCTAATGCGATCTGTTGACTGTCGGTGTGTGGGATGTTTTCAACCCGTGTAAACCCTTGTGCGATCTGTTGACTGTGGGTGTGTGGGATGTTTTAACCCCGTGTAAACCCTTGTGCGATCTGTTGACTGTGGGTGTGTGGGATGTTTTAACCCCGTGTAAACCCTTGTGCGATCTGTTGACTGTGGGTGTGTGGGATGTTTTAACCCCGTGTAAACCCTTGTGCGATCTGTTGACTGTCGGTGTGTGGGATGTTTTGACCCCGTGTAAACCCTTGTGCGATCTGTTGACTGTGGGTGTGTGGGATGTTTTGACCCCGTGTAAACCCTTGTGCGATCTGTTGACTGTGGGTGTGTGGGATGTTTTAACCCCGTGTAAACCCTTGTGCGATCTGTTGACTGTCGGTGTGTGGGATGTTTTAACCCCGTGTAAACCCTTGTGCGATCTGTTGACTGTGGGTGTGTGGGATGTTTTAACCCCGTGTAAACCCTTGTGCGATCTGTTGACTGTCGGTGTGTGGGATGTTTTCAACCCGTGTAAACCCTTGTGCGATCTGTTGACTGTCGGTGTGTGGGATGTTTTAACCCCGTGTAAACCCTTGTGCGATCTGTTGACTGTCGGTGTGTGGGATGTTTTAACCCCGTGTAAACCCTTGTGCGATCTGTTGACTGTCGGTGTGTGGGATGTTTTCATCCCGTTTAAACCCTAATGCGATCTGTTGACTGTGGGTGTGTGGGATGTTTTAACCCCGTGTAAACCCTAATGCGATCTGTTGACTGTCGGTGTGTGGGATGTTTTAACCCCGTGTAAACCCTAATGCGATCTGTTGACTGTCGGTGTGTAGGATGTTTTCATCCCGTGTAAACCCTAATGCGATCTGTTGACTGTCGGTGTGTGGGATGTTTTCAACCCGTGTAAACCCTAATGCGATCTGTTGACTGTCGGTGTGTGGGATGTTTTAACCCCGTGTAAACCCTTGTGCGATCTGTTGACTGTGGGTGTGTGGGATGTTTTAACCCCGTGTAAACCCTTGTGCGATCTGTTGACTGTGGGTGTGTGGGATGTTTTAACCCCGTGTAAACCCTTGTGCGATCTGTTGACTGTGGGTGTGTGGGATGTTTTAACCCCGTGTAAACCCTTGTGCGATCTGTTGACTGTGGGTGTGTGGGATGTTTTAACCCCGTGTAAACCCTTGTGCGATCTGTTGACTGTGGGTGTGTGGGATGTTTTGACCCCGTGTAAACCCTTGTGCGATCTTGACTGTGGGTGTGTGGGATGTTTTAACCCCGTGTAAACCCTTGTGCGATCTGTTGACTGTCGGTGTGTGGGATGTTTTAACCCCGTGTAAACCCTTGTGCGATCTGTTGACTGTGGGTGTGTGGGATGTTTTAACCCCGTGTAAACCCTTGTGCGATCTGTTGACTGTGGGTGTGTGGGATGTTTTAACCCCGTGTAAACCCTTGTGCGATCTGTTGACTGTGGGTGTGTGGGATGTTTTAACCCCGTGTAAACCCTTGTGCGATCTGTTGACTGTGGGTGTGTGGGATGTTTTAACCCCGTGTAAACCCTTGTGCGATCTGTTGACTGTCGGTGTGTGGGATGTTTTAACCCCGTGTAAACCCTTGTGCGATCTGTTGACTGTGGGTGTGTGGGATGTTTTAACCCCGTGTAAACCCTTGTGCGATCTTGACTGTGGGTGTGTGGGATGTTTTAACCCCGTGTAAACCCTTGTGCGATCTGTTGACTGTCGGTGTGTGGGATGTTTTAACCCCGTGTAAACCCTTGTGCGATCTGTTGACTGTGGGTGTGTGGGATGTTTTAACCCCGTGTAAACCCTTGTGCGATCTGTTGACTGTGGGTGTGTGGGATGTTTTAACCCCGTGTAAACCCTTGTGCGATCTGTTGACTGTGGGTGTGTGGGATGTTTTAACCCCGTGTAAACCCTTGTGCGATCTGTTGACTGTGGGTGTGTGGGATGTTTTGACCCCGTGTAAACCCTTGTGCGATCTGTTGACTGTCGGTGTGTGGGATGTTTCAACCCCGTGTAAACCCTAATGCGATCTGTTGACTGTGGGTGTGTGGGATGTTTTAACCCCGTGTAAACCCTAATGCGATCTGTTGACTGTCGGTGTGTGGGATGTTTTCATCCCGTGTAAACCCTAATGCGATCTGTTGACTGTCGGTGTGTGGGATGTTTTCATCCCGTGTAAACCCTAATGCGATCTGTTGACTGTCGGTGTGTGGGATGTTTTCATCCCGTGTAAACCCTAATGCGATCTGTTGACTGTCGGTGTGTGGGATGTTTTCAACCCGTGTAAACCCTTGTGCGATCTGTTGACTATCGGTGTGTGGGATGTTTTAACCCCGTGTAAACCCTTGTGCGATCTGTTGACTGTCGGTGTGTAGGATGTTTTCAACCCGTGTAAACCCAAATGCGATCTGTTGTCTGTCGGTGTGTGGGATGTTTTCAACCCGTGTAAACCCTAATGCGATCTGTTGACTGTCGGTGTGTGGGATGTTTTAACCCCGTGTAAACCCTTGTGCGATCTGTTGTCTGTCGGTGTGTGGGATGTTTTCAACCCGTGTAAACCCTAATGCGATCTGTTGACTGTCGGTGTGTGGGATGTTTTCAACCCGTTTAAACCCTTGTGCGATCTGTTGACTGTGGGTGTGTGGGATGTTTTAACCCTGTGTAAACCCTTGTGCGATCTGTTGACTGTGGGTGTGTGGGATGTTTTAACCCCGTGTAAACCCTTGTGCGATCTGTTGACTGTGGGTGTGTGGGATGTTTTCATCCCGTGTAAACCCTTGTGCGATCTGTTGACTGTCGGTGTGTGGGATGTTTTCATCCCGTGTAAACCCTTGTGCGATCTGTTGACTGTCGGTGTGTGGGATGTTTTCAACCCGTGTAAACCCAAATGCGATCTGTTGACTGTGGGTGTGTGGGATGTTTTCAACCCGTGTAAACCCTAATGCGATCTGTTGACTGTCGGTGTGTGGGATGTTTTAACCCCGTGTAAACCCTTGTGCGATCTGTTGACTGTCGGTGTGTGGGATGTTTTCATCCCGTGTAAACCCTAATGCGATCTGTTGACTGTCGGTGTGTGGGATGTTTTAACCCCGTGTAAACCCTAATGCGATCTGTTGACTGTGGGTGTGTGGGATGTTTTAACCCCGTGTAAACCCTTGTGCGATCTGTTGACTGTGGGTGTGTGGGATGTTTTAACCCCGTGTAAACCCTTGTGCGATCTGTTGACTGTGGGTGTGTGGGATGTTTTCAACCCGTGTAAACCCTAATGCGATCTGTTGACTGTGGGTGTGTGGGATGTTTTAACCCCGTGTAAACCCTTGTGCGATCTGTTGACTGTGGGTGTGTGGGATGTTTTAACCCCGTGTAAACCCTTGTGCGATCTGTTGACTGTGGGTGTTTGGGATGTTTTCACCCCGTGTAAACCCTTGTGCGATCTGTTGACTGTCGGTGTGTGGGATGTTTTAACCCCGTGTAAACCCTTGTGCGATCTGTTGACTGTGGGTGTGTGGGATGTTTTAACCCCGTGTAAACCCTTGTGCGATCTGTTGACTGTGGGTGTGTGGGATGTTTTAACCCCGTGTAAACCCTTGTGCGATCTGTTGACTGTCGGTGTGTGGGATGTTTTCATCCCGTGTAAACCCTTGTGCGATCTGTTGACTGTGGGTGTGTGGGATGTTTTGACCCCGTGTAAACCCTTGTGCGATCTGTTGACTGTCGGTGTGTGGGATGTTTTAACCCCGTGTAAACCCTTGTGCGATCTGTTGACTGTCGGTGTGTGGGATGTTTTAACCCCGTGTAAACCCTTGTGCGATCTGTTGACTGTGGGTGTGTGGGATGTTTTCATCCCGTGTAAACCCTTGTGCGATCTGTTGACTGTCGGTGTGTGGGATGTTTTAACCCCGTGTAAACCCTTGTGCGATCTGTTGACTGTCGGTGTGTGGGATGTTTTAACCCCGTGTAAACCCTTGTGCGATCTGTTGACTGTGGGTGTGTGGGATGTTTTGACCCCGTGTAAACCCTTGTGCGATCTGTTGACTGTGGGTGTGTGGGATGTTTTAACCCCGTGTAAACCCTAATGCGATCTGTTGACTGTGGGTGTGTGGGATGTTTTCATCCCGTGTATACCCTTGTGCGATCTGTTGACTGTCGGTGTGTGGGATGTTTTCATCCCGTGTAAACCCTTGTGCGATCTGTTGACTGTGGGTGTGTGGGATGTTTTCATCCCGTGTAAACCCTAATGCGATCTGTTGACTGTGGGTGTGTGGGATGTTTTAACCCCGTGTAAACCCTTGTGCGATCTGTTGACTGTCGGTGTGTGGGATGTTTTCATCCCGTGTAAACCCTTGTGCGATCTGTTGACTGTGGGTGTGTGGGATGTTTTCATCCCGTGTAAACCCTAATGCGATCTGTTGACTGTGGGTGTGTGAGATGTTTTCAACCCGTGTAAACCCTTGTGCGATCTGTTGACTGTCGGTGTGTGGGATGTTTTCATCCCGTGTAAACCCTTGTGCGATCTGTTGACTGTGGGTGTGTGGGATGTTTTAACCCCGTGTAAACCCTTGTGCGATCTGTTGACTGTCGGTGTGTGGGATGTTTTCATCCCGTGTAAACCCTTGTGCGATCTGTTGACTGTGGGTGTGTGGGATGTTTTCATCCCGTGTAAACCCTTGTGCGATCTGTTGACTGTCGGTGTGTGGGATGTTTTCAACCCGTGTAAACCCTTGTGCGATCTGTTGACTGTGGGTGTGTGGGATGTTTTAACCCCGTGTAAACCCTAATGCGATCTGTTGACTGTGGGTGTGTGGGATGTTTTCAACCCGTGTAAACCCTTGTGCGATCTGTTGACTGTCGGTGTGTGGGATGTTTTCAACCCGTGTAAACCCTAATGCGATCTGTTGGCTGTGGGTGTGTGGGATGTTTTAACCCCGTGTAAACCCTTGTGCGATCTATTGACTGTGGGTGTGTGGGATGTTTTAACCCCGTGTAAACCCTTGTGCGATCTGTTGACTGTGGGTGTGTGGGATGTTTTCAACCCGTGTAAACCCTTGTGCGATCTGTTGACTGTGGGTGTGTGGGATGTTTTAACCCCGTGTAAACCCTTGTGCGATCTGTTGACTGTGGGTGTGTGGGATGTTTTCAACCCGTGCAAACCCTTGTGCGATCTGTTGACTGTGGGTGTGTGGGATGTTTTCAACCCGTGTAAACCCTTGTGCGATCTGTTGACTGTCGGTGTGTGGGATGTTTTCAACCCGTGTAAACCCTTGTGCGATCTGTTGACTGTCGGTGTGTGGGATGTTTTCAACCCGTGTAAACCCTTGTGCGATCTGTTGACTGTCGGTGTGTGGGATGTTTTAACCCCGTTAAAAACCCTTGTGCGATCTGTTGACTGTCGGTTTGTGGGATGTTTTCAACCCGTGTAAACCCTTGTGCGATCTGTTGACTGTCGGTGTGTGGGATGTTTTAACCCCGTGTAAACCCTTGTGCGATCTGTTGACTGTCGGTGTGTGGGATGTTTTAACCCCGTGTAAACCCTTGTGCGATCTGTTGACTGTCGGTGTGTGGGATGTTTTCAACCCGTGTAAACCCTTGTGCGATCTGTTGACTGTGGGTGTGTGGGATGTTTTCAACCCGTGTAAACCCTTGTGCGATCTGTTGACTGTGGGTGTGTGGGATGTTTTCATCCCGTGTAAACCCTTGTGCGATCTGTTGACTGTGGGTGTGTGGGATGTTTTAACCCCGTGTAAACCCTTGTGCGATCTGTTGACTGTGGGTGTGTGGGATGTTTTAACCCCGTGTAAACCCTAATGCGATCTGTTGACTGTGGGTGTGTGGGATGTTTTAACCCCGTGTAAACCCTTGTGCGATCTGTTGACTGTCGGTGTGTGGGATGTTTTCATCCCGTTTAAACCCTAATGCGATCTGTTGACTGTGGGTGTGTGGGATGTTTTCAACCCGTGTAAACCCAAATGCGATCTGTTGTCTGTCGGTGTGTGGGATGTTTTCAACCCGTGTAAACCCTTGTGCGATCTGTTGACTGTCGGTGTGTGGGATGTTTTCATCCCGTGTAAATCCTAATGCGATCTGTTGACTGTCGGTGTGTGGGATGTTTTCATCCCGTTTAAACCCTAATGCGATCTGTTGACCGTCGGTGTCTGGGATGTTTTCATCCCGTGTAAACCCTTGTGCGATCTGTTGACTGTCGGTGTGTGGGATGTTTTCATCCCGTGTAAACCCTTGTGCGATCTGTTGACTGTCGGTGTGTGGGATGTTTTCAACCCGTGTAAACCCTAATGCGATCTGTTGACTGTCGGTGTGTGGGATGTTTTCAACCCGTGTAAACCCTAATGCGATCTGTTGACTGTCGGTGTGTGGGATGTTTTCATCCCGTGTAAACCCTAATGCGATCTGTTGACTGTCGGTGTGTGGGATGTTTTCAACCCGTGTAAACCCTTGTGCGATCTGTTGACTGTCGGTGTGTGGGATGTTTTCAACCCGTGTAAACCCTTGTGCGATCTGTTGACTGGGTGTGTGGGATGTTTTCAACCCGTGTAAACCCTTGTGCGATCTGTTGACTGTGGGTGTGTGGGATGTTTTAACCCCGTGTAAACCCTTGTGCGATCTGTTGACTGTCGGTGTGTGGGATGTTTTAACCCCGTGTAAACCCTTGTGCGATCTGTTGACTGTCGGTGTGTGGGATGTTTTCATCCCGTGTAAACCCTTGTGCGATCTGTTGACTGTGGGTGTGTGGGATGTTTTCATCCCGTGTAAACCCTTGTGCGATCTGTTGACTGTGGGTGTGTGGGATGTTTTCAACCCGTGTAAACCCTTGTGCGATCTGTTGACTGTGGGTGTGTGGGATGTTTTAACCCCGTGTAAACCCTTGTGCGATCTGTTGACTGTGGGTGTGTGGGATGTTTTAACCCCGTGTAAACCCTTGTGCGATCTGTTGACTGTGGGTGTGTGGGATGTTTTAACCCCGTGTAAACCCTTGTGCGATCTGTTGACTGTCGGTGTGTGGGATGTTTTAACCCGTGTAAACCCTTGTGCGATCTGTTGACTGTGGGTGTGTGGGATGTTTTCAACCCGTGTAAACCCTTGTGCGATCTGTTGACTGTCGGTGTGTGGGATGTTTTAACCCCGTGTAAACCCTTGTGCGATCTGTTGACTGTCGGTGTGTGGGATGTTTTCATCCCGTGTAAATCCTAATGCGATCTGTTGACTGTCGGTGTGTGGGATGTTTTCATCCCGTTTAAACCCTAATGCGATCTGTTGACTGTCGGTGTGTGGGATGTTTTCAACCCGTGTAAACCCTTGTGCGATCTGAGAGATGGTGAGCCGGACTGTTTTTAGACTCAGAAAGAAAGTTTGAAGAAAAGAAAAAAGTTGCAAAGCCATGCGAGGAATCTAAGTGCAGGGAACTTCTGATTTCAATTTCCGCGTTGCGTGCAGGAGCCATGGAAAATGTCGTGTTTTTCTTTAATGGTCAGTCTTGGAACAGCCAATAGACAGGGATTGCTTACAAATGGTCTGCTACCGTACTTGGTGTTCCCCATCTAGTGTTCCCCGTCGCTTCTTAGCCTGTTATTTACAAAACTGAAACACCCCCTCCTCCTCCCCTCAACCAAGAAATGCTATTTTTCTCCACGTGCCACAGAAGTAAAGTTCAATTTTTTTCTCAACAGAAGAGGTAAGATTTCAACAACAAAATATATCGCCTTACGGCAGTGCGAGTCGACTACAAAAATATTTTTCCCTTGCACAGAAGATTGGCAATTCCCTGCCCTGTGGGTATGCATGGCACCCAGGAAATTGAACACGTGAGTGATGTGACCAATCGTGACGTCGGTCAGTGATCTGCACGCCGTCGGGCACTTTTTGTGCACAGCGTTGCTTGGTAAAAACGCCTTTGTGCGGCAACAGCCTTGCACTGGACTTGTGATCGAAAGGTCGCTGGTTCGAATCGGGGCCGGGACGGACACGGGTCAACTTTATGTGCAGACCCAGAGACGGTATCCATCTTCCACCCCCGTGTCACCACAATGGCACGTTAAAGATCTTGGTCATTCTACCATAAGTGCAGATGGCTGATACCACCTAAACACGCATACATCAAAAGCCGTGAGGGCGTAAAAACTCGAATCGTATAAACCAATTCATGTCCAATATAGGCAATTAAGACCTGACGGACAATAAGCCTCTGAAAAAATTTACTTTTAACAGCCTTGCGTGTACGCAGTTCACAATTGTAGGCAGTGTCTTAAAGACATTGATTTTCCAGTGTAAAGGATCGTGTAAACAACCTCAGACCTGTCCAGGATTTTACATGGCATAACAGCATATTTGTTCTTGGACACACAACAAATATAGACAAAACCTCGATTTGGTATGTGCTGAGAGCAGTACTCCACTTGCATACACACCCACAGCCTACAGGCTGCTTCTGTGCTGGGTGCGGTTTTTATATTTTCCCTTTTTTTATTATGTCATTGATTATTTTTATCTTTATTTTATTATCAAATTAAACATAGCCAGATAATTCTATCCCACCAGTATATTTGCTTTACTCAAATTAGTCATAGCCAAATAGTTATATCCTACCGCGCCAGTATTTTTGTTCCAGTTAGAAAGTTTTTACCTACCTGGGCAGTATTTTTGTTGTAATGAAATTAATCATGGTCAGATAGTTCTATCCTACCGGGTCAGTGCTTTTATTGTAATGAAATGAATCATAGTCAGATAGTTCTATGCTACCGGGCCAATATTTTTGTTGTAATGAAATGAATCATAATCAGAAAGTTCTAACCTACCGGGCCAGTATTTTTACATCAAATGAAGCATAGTCCGATAGTCCTATCCTACGGGACTAGTGCGAGAGCTCGGTTGGAACAGTGGGTCGATGGGAGGGATAAATTGTGTCGTGGATCCATTGTGAAAATTGACAAGGCTTCGTTTGACCGATGGGAGAGAAGTGTTTGGTTTGCCATTGAAACTAATCCAATCGTTACTTGGGAGGCTGGCTTGGGAGGCTGGCTTGAAACCGCTGTCTGTCGGAGTCGGCCCTCGCTGCCTATTCAATCAGTTCTCTGTTCTTCGGCCTTGCAACTGCAGACCTTTTCCCTCCTCTCGCTTCCATTGTAGACCTGGCTTCTGGACAGCTCCGTAGCTCAGTTGAAGTTCTCTGTTCTTTGGACTGTTCTTGTACATAGCTATCCCTTCTCGTGTTCAGTATTGAGATTGGCTTCTTGATATATAGCTATGGTTTCTGAATTGCAGTTCTCTCTTCTTTGGACTGTTGCAGTACTGTACATAGCTATTCCTTCTCGTGTTCAGTATTGAGACTGGCTTCTTGATATATAGCTATGGTTTCTGAATTGCAGTTCTCTCTTCTTTGGACTCTTGCAGTACATAGCGATTCCTTCTCGTGTCTAGTATTGAGACTGGCTTCTTGATAATATCGCTATGGTTTCTGAGTTACACTTCTCTATTATTCAGTCTTTTCTCTTCAGAGGCATTCTTAATGGCTTCCACTCTGTTGTCTGAATTGTGGACATCTCAGATGTATCAGTTATGATTCTCTGCTCTTCGATCTTTCATAGCCAGCTCCTCTCGCGTCCTCTCGGTATCCAGGCTTCTGGATATCTTTGCTGTCTCAGTTGCATGTCTCTGGTATTCAGCCTTGTCTGTACATAGCTATCCAATCTTGCTTTCACTCTGAAGCAAGGCTTGTGGATATCTTTTGTGTTTCAAATACATCGGTCTGTTATCCAGGCTTGTCAATTCTCATAGCTATCCCTTCTGGATTTCACTCCGTAGCCACGCTTGTAGATGTCTTTTGTCTCTCAGTTAAATTTCTCTGTCCTTCAGCCTTGTCTAGACATATAGCTATTCCATCTCTATTTCACTCTGGAGCCTGGCTTCTGGATATTTCCAGTGTCTCAGTTACGGTTCTCAGTTCCAATACCATCCGTTTCGTTATCTCATTTCATGTGGAGTTGCACACATCTCGTCTCGTGTGATGACGTTACCTCGGGAGTCCTGGGAGGTCCGTTTCCTTCCGATAACTGGACCTGTTTACAGATATTTACTGTGGATCTGATGGACGTGTAGAATTTCTCGTTATAATTATGTGGAGTGGGGTAACTGGAAATTGAGCCAGCACTAGTTCTATTCTCAGACTTCATTTTGATTACCTGCGGGCTCCGACAGTGGAAATAAGTTTGGCTTGTTTGTGAAGGGGATTTGCCATTTTGAGTTTGCGAAAGATAATGATCTATTTTGGGATATTTGTGCAGCCCAAAATAATATTATCTTGTTTCTGTCATTATGTTATTGAAGAGGCTTGATGTGGTCGAGGATTGTTTAATTGTTTTTTGTTTGTTTTTGTCTCGAAAACCCAGGGGGATATGCTGCTGTTTACATTTAAACGGTGTATTTATTCATCCCCTTTTGCTTTTGTTCTCGTCGCACTTTGATGGGTATTGAGTTTCTTGAAATTGTAACAAAAACTTCCCTGCTTGTAGCTTTTGTGAATTGAAAATGTTTAGTGGGTGTGATTGGTTTCTTTTCCTTCAGAGTAAGTGGCAAGGTTTGGTGCAGCTGTTATAAATCGGACCTTTCGTAAGTTTTCATCAAAAGTTTAGACATTGAGAAGTAGTTACACGAAAGCACACGGGGAAAAACGATTGCTTGTCACTCTTTCTCCACTTATGAAAATGAAAATCGTAGTTGACGAATCATGAAATAACTGTCGTTTCAGGAATGAATATTGTCAAGATTTTCCCGCTGTACCTTCGTTATACATAAGCTTCAGAAAAAATCAGGTGGCATCGAGTTCCAGTCGTGCAGGTAATGGGGGTGTTTTCTGTGACGGGTTGAGTGGAGGCAGCGTGCAGGCTGAGCATGGCGGACGTGTAATGATTTCATCGACACCTATTGCACGCATGACTTGCGCGCGGTGCAAAACTAATCAGGGAATGGGAAATGGAACAAAAAACGGTAAAAGCTCTCAGGGACGTCTGGTGTACGGCTTATTGACGTAGCATTTCCATTAGTCTTTACTGCATCAAGAGTTGGCAGGGGAGGTTATTCTGTTACTGGCCGGTCCATTGCCCCAGACTGAAAAATAGAAAGAAAAAAATAACCAAAAAAAGGAAAGAAAAGAAAGAAAGAATGAAGGAAAGAGCAACCATATAAATAATTTCAGACGTAAGCAGTAAAAAGTTAGAAGCCATGGTTTCAAAAAGGCTTTGGGCCATAGAACGTTACTATTGGGAGTGTTTTAAAGAGGAGAAACAACCCAAACAGCCAAGAATTATATGATAATAATGTTGCCTGTAAAACAAATACAAAAAGTGACGTAGAAAGGGAAGCAACTGTAGATGACAGCTCTGAGCACGCAAGTCAGCCAGACTTTCTCACGGGAAACCTTCCATGTTAATTATTGACACACGGGCAAAGCTTCATCACAAGAGACCATGCCACGTGGTGTAAACAAACATAAAGCGGGAGACAAGAGGCCATGCCACGTGGTGTAAACAATCATAAAGCGGGAGACAAGAGGCCATGCCACGTGGTGTAAACAAACATAAAGCGGGAGACAAGAGGCCATGCTGCAAAAAGGTGTCCCTTATGGCGCACTTCAAATGTCAACTTGTTGGGCTACTTTATTTTGGACATGCGTCCATGGCACTGTAAATACTGAACTATATCAGTAAAACACTGAAGCCAAAGAACCATGATGCAGTCAGGCTAAGTGAATTAATGGAGTGTTCTTTATTGTGTCCATGCGTCCATGGCACAGTAAATACTGAACTATATGAGTAAAACACTGAAGCCAAAGAACCATGATGCAGTCAGGCTAAGTGAATTAATGGAGTGTTCTTTATTGCACGTAAGATTTTATTGGCATTATGAATAGTGAAACATGAATAAACCAGTGTTTGAACCAAGAGAGCCATGGTGCAGTGAGGCTAAGTGGAGTAATGGAGTGTACACCATGCACAGTGTGGCACGTGCTCACCGGAGTGGCACACTGATCCAGGCAGCGCAACACAGCCTCCCCACAGGAATCTCCACCAATCGATACAACGACTTCACCACGCGCCCAGCGCGCGCTCATCTCGCACGAGATCATGACAGACCCAGTTTGTGTTTGCCGTAAGACTCGGCCTCTTCCGCAACTTTTGGCTGCAAAAACTTGGCAAAACCCTCGTTGTTATATGTGTGAGCAAGTATATCCTAGGGAGTCCTGAAACAGTGCTAGAGTAGAGTTAGTGGCGAAGGACGAAGTAAACTTCTCGTCCTGTGCCGTGAGCTCGTGCGCACAGTGTCATTTCTCGGGAGACAGTGAGTGACAAGCGGAATTTTTATTGGTTGCAGGACTTGCCTCGTGCGTGACTTTTCTTGTTTCAGCATCTCGTGTCCTTGTGGACTTACAGTGTTGTGCGAGTGCAGAGAACGCAGCTGAAACCTGTTACTACTGTTACTGTTACCACTGTTACTGCTACCACTGTGTGTGTAGTTGTGCATATCAATTCCCACAGGAAAGTGACCGACCGACTGTGGACTTAGCTCTGAGACTGGACAGACTAATACGTAGCTGACTGTCCTGGCCTCGGTGACGCTACGTTGACGTCTTGGTTAGCTTTGCATGGGACCTTCCAATTCTCTTCTGGAACTTCTTGTATCGTTCGTGTTAGTGGTTTACGGATCTTGACACCTTGGTTAGCTTTGTTTGGTACCTTTCAAAGATCTTCGGTAACTTCTTGTATAGTTAGTGTTAGTGGTTTACTGATCTTGATACCTTGGTTAGCTTTGTTTGGTACCTTTCAAAGATCACCTGGAACATCTTGTATAGTTAGTGTTAGTGGTTTACGGATCTTGATACCTTGGTTAGCTTTGTTTGGTACCTTTCAAAGATCACCTGGAACATCTTGTATAGTTAGTGTTAGTGGTTTACGGATCTTGACACCTTGGTTAGCTTTGTTTGGTACCTTTCAAAGATCACCTGGAACATCTTGTATAGTTAGTGTTAGTGGTTTACTGATCTTGATACCTTGGTTAGCTTTCTTTGGTACCTTTCAAAGATCACCTGGAACATCTTGTATAGTTAGTGTTAGTGGTTTACGGATCTTGACACCTTGGTTAGCTTTGTTTGGTACCTTTCAAAGATCACCTGGAACATCTTGTATAGTTAGTGTTAGTGGTTTACTGATCTTGATACCTTGGTTAGCTTTCTTTGGTACCTTTCAAAGATCACCTGGAACATCTTGTATAGTTAGTGTTAGTGGTTTACTAACCTTGGTTTGTTTGGTACCTTTCAAAGATCATCTTGAACTTCTAGCACTGTTAGTGGAATTGGCTTACTGTTCTTGACATCGTGGTTAGCTTTGCTTTGGACGTTCCAACGTTCCAACGTTCCAAAGATCATCTAGAACTTCCTGCGCATTTAGTTTTTATTGTTTTAATGTTCTAAGTGTTGATTGCAAAAGTCGTCACCACGTCTGAAATCCGCAGCTTGTACGGGCTACTACCGTGATCTTTGTTAGTGAACAACTTAGGGGCTTTGTGTCGAGTGCCTCATTCATATTACTTAGATAAGGACACTCGTATTGAATTCTGTGGTTTAGTCATGCGTTAGTCATAAGAATAAGGCGTGAATGTTAGTGGTATTAAGTATAAACGTCTGTGCGAAGTTTTTGTGTGTAAGTATGTATGTGCGTTTGTGTACGAGACACAAATATTGTTTGCGCAGGGGCTGTAGATATCACAAGGTTTTAGACCTAGAATCGGACCTACACTTGGCTGCGGAAATTACAGAGACACGGTTAAGGTTTTAGTGTCCGACTGTACACACCGAAATGAAGAATTGAGAAGTGAACGTGTCTGTTGCCGACATTTCCAGGGGTTGACTACAGTGACACACCTGTCTGTCCCTCGTGGGGCCGGGGCAGGTGTCAATGGGACTCGTCTGCTCAGACAATGCCGCCACCATCTCACATCTCTGCACATTCCCTTGACAGTTCACTTTTTTTTGTTGCATAAGGTGGTCATCGGATGTTGCAATGCCACGCGGTAGCATTGGTTCCCGGTGAAAGCACATTCCTTCGTGAATGACACAAAAAAGGGCTTTTTAAATGAAATCTTAGCTTCATTAGGACGTGGGCGGTTTTTTTTCTTAAATGGTTATGACCCGTTAACATTTATCTTGGTAATGTATCAGTTTTTTCTTGCCAATATTTCTTCCGACAGCAAATATACGGTTTCTTCTTTACACACTATATTACCCCGGTGACATAGATGTTTCTTCGTGTCTTACGTCTTTACACACTATAGTACCCCGGTGAAATAGATGTTTCTTCGTGTCTTACGTCTTTACACACTATAGTACCCCGGTGAAATAGATGTTTCTTCGTGTCTTACGTCTTTACACACAATATTAACCTGGTGAAATAGATGTTCCTTCGTGTCTTACGTCTTTACACACTATAGTACCCCGGTGACATAGATGTTTCTTCGTGTCTTACGTCTTTACACACTATATTACCTGGGTGAAATAGATGTTTCTTCGTGTCTTACGTCTTTACACACTATATTACCCCGGTGAAATAGATGTTTCTTCGTGTCTTACGTCTTCACACACTATATTACCCCCGTGAAATAGATGTTTCTTCGTGTCTTACGTCTTTACACACTATATTACCCCGGTGAAATAGATGTTTCTTCGTGTCTTACGTCTTTACACACTATATTACCCGGTGAAATAGATGTTTCTTTGTGTCTTACGTCTTTACAGCCTGAGCGGATGTTGTCCAATAATGGGATTAGGTGTGAACGTTGCTCTGGGATTGGCTATCTTCTATTGCTGAATGTGTTGCCCCAATTACAAGCAGATTTCTTTGTAAAATGTGTGCGTCAGTGGATCATAGGTGATGCAGTGCAGATGGTTGTTGCTTGTTTACGGTAGGTTCTCAGTCGTATATTAGTGTTCATCATTGGCGACAAATTTTCCTTGCGAGTGATTTGTGTTGCTAAAGCCCGGGTGGACGTAGCCCACATGAGTGTTACGAGCTGGTATTGCTGTTAATCGTTTCTCAATCTTAGGTAGCTGACTTTTCCCGGCCACAGGAAAGTCTTTTTAATGAAATGCTTGCTTCAGTAAGCGTGGGCGGCTGTAGCAGTCCCAAAAGATGTCACACGGGAGCATTGCCGCTTGATAGCTTGTCAGTCTGGCAACACTTACCGCTTCTCCACGACGACAAGGAAGCCTTTTCTCTAATGGTTTATGTCTATAGAGCGAGGACGAATGGATGTTACGAGTTAATCTTTGCTTCTTGGAGATTCTCAGTCTATAATTGCTAACATTTTCTTTCGGGGACGAAAAAGGGGTTGTTTTAAGGAATGGTTTGTGTCTTTAGAATTTGCGCTGCTGTAGTCTAAGTGGATGTTACGCATTAAGTTTTGCTGCTCGTTTTTTCCTTGACGACAACAAGATTGTTGTTAAGACGTTGTCGCCCCTAGACTGTGGGTGGATGTAATCCACGTGGATTTTGCACGGTTGCTTTGGTTCTTCCTAGATTCTAATTCTTAGTTTGTCAGCTGGGTGTTTTTGTGTGCAAAAGAAAAGTTCTTCGTGAATAGTTTACTCAGAGTATTTAGTCCGCGCGTGTTACCTGTTCTTTATACATTCTCAGTTTTGCATCGCGATCTCTTGGTGTAAATGTTACGTCATTAGAACGTGGGATAACGTAGGGTACAGTGATGAAACGCTTTAGCGTTTACTCTTTTTTATGGTTTCTTAGTTTTCTGTCACTAACTTTATTCAGTTCATAAAAAAACGTTCATGAAAATGTTGACGTCTTGATAACAAAGACGGATGTGGTCCGACGTGGATGGTACACGGTTTCTTTGGCTCTCGTTCTTGTTCTATGCGCAGCCTGTTCCAGCCACACAGGAGTTAGTTAGAAATAATTGTGGTCATTTGCAGAAGTTGCACAGAAATGACAGCTGCGTCATCTGATTCCCTGGCCAATCTCCTGTGTGGAGCTGTGTAGTCGTGGTCAGCAAGACCGTCCAGACCTATTTGAACACTGCCCAGACACTGCCGTCGTGTGCGACTGACTTGGTTTACATCGTCATGTCTTAGTCTCGAGTGGAGATGCTTCTACACAAATAGCCTTTAGAAGAAGCAAGTGTAGAAAGTTGAAAGAGGAAGATAATCTAAATCAGCATAATTTCTGATAAACAAAAGGAAGTAAGCGCTCTAAATGCACACGACATGTGTAATAGAGTACGTGAGAGTTATTCAGAACCAGTATCCTGGCACCTGAGAGAATAACAAGCATTGAAATGAACAAGCGACTTTCATCCTCAATCTCTAAATCAGCATAGTTGTGTGGCACTTTTGACCAACCCGCATCCAGGACAAAATGTTGTGGTCAGATACCGGACAAAGCGTCTAGACACTCACCGTGCCAGACAGGACTAAACAACTTGTGCGAAAGGAAAGTGGAGTATCTCCAGTGTCATGGTATGCAGGTGATGCTGTCATTTCCAGAAAGGAGAAAGAAGCTGTTTCCATCTTGTTGCATAGGAAGTGTCCACACCAGACAGAACCCTGGTACTATGGCTGTGACCACGGCAAACCCAGGCCGGTGATCGTGTTTGTGTCCTAGCGAGGTGCACGTGGTGCACGTGACTCCCTGTTAATGTTCGCCAACAGGGTGTGGGGGTTGGACTACTCCCCCCGAAAGCTCCTCTCTCTCTGCTGCGGCTTCTTCCTCCCCTCGGGGCGGGGGGAGGCCCGGGGCCGCTTTGAGGACGATGGGGAGGATTCGGACGAGAAGGAAGCCGTTAAGAACGGTGACCTCGTGTCCAATAACTGTGGCGAGGGCCAGAAAGTCAAGTCCTCACACTCTGTGGCCAGCTACGGCTCCACCATAAAGTCGGACAGTAAGGCCAGGTCAGTGGAATCTATGGCTAAGACTGACACCTCGGAAAAGAAGAAAGTGAAATCCACGGAGTCTGTTGACAAGAAGGGCACGACGCAACAAGCGAAAACCAAATCCACAGATTCTTTGGACAAGCACGCCGCCACGGAAAAAGGCGAAACACCTTCTGCAAACGGTTTGTTGACTTTTTCGCCGTTTTTAAATGTATTATGTATCGTTATTGCATAACTGCCGCCTTTCCCGATTTTTTTCGGGCATTAAGTTTGTTATGTTTTTTTGTTGCTGCCGCTAATGTCAGTATTAAGTGAATTTTAGCTGGCCCTCATTGCCGACATAACCACTTTATACTTTTCCCTGGTTTTACATGTGGCTCTGAGCGGAGTTTCGTCCCTTTGTCGGCTTCTTGTCCGTATGTTGACTTATACACACTTCCTTGTACATCCAGAGTGTCTCTTCAAATGTCTGTCTAGTTAACTTGTTTGTTTTGTTTTGTGTTTGTTTGTCTGTTTGCTTATTTCGTTGTTAGTTTTCTTGGCTTAAAGAATACTGGAGTCGATAATCGATTTTCAGAGACAGAAAATATAGCTGATTTTGATCAGGTATGCTGGACTTTTGGGGGTAAAGTTTATGTATTGCATGCGTTCTGGTGAGACGTTAGGTTTGACGAGATTTCGTAGTAATTAAGACGTCGAGCTTGGAATGCGTAAGTCAGTCCTGTGCTTAAGGGAAATTATAAGGTTGCGGTAAATAGAGAGTTAAATGAAATGTATTGTTCTGACGAGGACAGGATGACCCACAATGAAGTGTATGAACTTGCGTACTACCGAGTTATTGTCCAAGAATCAAGATAGCAATAGGAGCAACAACCATATCACACAGAATTATTTGACTGACTTCATTCCCAGTAATGAAGAATAACTTACGTGTACAGCGGAAAGGCATAAATTGTGTTAATAGGCATCCAAACGTCATGGCTATTTTATCCGCAGACCTGCCGCATCCCAACAAACATAAATAAGTAATACCTTTCACATTACGAGGGTTTCCGCACAAACAACTTCCACGCCAGAGTAGTGCCTTTCGCAACCACAGAAAGAGCGCTCGTGTGGAAGTGGCATTATCCTAACAAGAAGACCGTGTGTTGTCATAATTGGTAAAGACCTTCCCCAGGCTAGGTTAGAGGAGTATTGATCTCCTGTGAAAACATCCCCCATTGTATCGTGCTGTGCGCACAGTGTGTGTAAATGACTCTTTTTGTTGGCTCTCAAGGTACTGAAGTATCGGCGGTGTTCTTAACTTGTCCTTAGCCTCTTGTCCTATTGTTCTTGTCCGAAGCCGGAAGCTTTACGAGACTGGAGTGTGTGTGTGTGTGTGTGGGTGGGTGTGTGTGTGTGTGTGTGTGTGGGTGTGAGAGAGAGAATTGAATTGAATTGAACTTTATTTAACAAGGATTAAGATTTAAGGCTACGCCTTTTCTTACAATCTGTCCTTGGGACGCATAGACACACAATAATATAATTAAAAAATTAAAAATTAAAAAGTTATAAAACTTTACCAACAAAAGGAGGTCGAAAAACTTCAGCACGTGATAATAAAGATGACGATGATGATAATGATGACGATGATGATGATGATGATGATGATGATGATGAAGATGAGGCATGAAGAGCATACATATGTGGTTATTCATAAAATCAAATGCATACTATGCAGGTAATATTTATACATCTGATAGCAATCGAACATGTAGCAATAGTACAACAAAAATATGTTCAGAACATACAATGCACAGCATATCTTTGACGTAATACTAAGTGTGGTAAATCAAAAGGCGTTAAACTACTCAGACATTAAGTGGTTTTTAACACATTTTTTTTAACTTTGTAATGAATTTAAGTGCTTAAAGGATGATGGAAGCGAATTCCAAACTGAAGTACCCGAAAAAGCAAGACTAGTCTTATACAGGTCAATTCGTGGAATCGGTGGGATCAAGTTGACCGACCCATATCTGTGGGTAGCTTTATTAAATAATGATGTAATGTAAATCGGTACTTTACCGTAATACAATTTATGCATGAAAATGGCTTTGTTTAACTTGAGATGCTTTTCCAGTGGGAGAAAGTTAAGCATTTTTAATTTCATATCTGTTGAGGCATTATCCTTTACGATGAGTTTGGCCGAGCGACGATAGAGAGAGTCTAACTTTTTCAAGTGGACATCACTGCTGCCATCCCAGAGCGTCGAAACATAATTAATGTGATGCATTACATGAGCATGGTGGAACATTTCCAGAGTCCTTCTGTCCGTAAATTGCTTTAACTTGGATAGGAGGAAAACGTTCTTGGCTACTTTCTTGCAAATATGCTGAAATTGTGCCTGCCACTTGAATTCACAATCAATAATTACCCCTAAAACGCGATGCTGTTGAACTTGTTCAGTTGATTGCGTACCAATAGTAAAATTTAGTTTGAGTGGAGAAATCTGGTGTTTTTGTCTGGTTGCAATTACCATACTTTTAGTTTTTATTGGATGGACAAGCATAGCATTAGCACTACACCAGTTATTTACATCGTTTAAAGCTGTTTGAAGGGAGGACTCTATTACTGGAACAGACTTTCCACTTGCATGAAGAGAAGAATCGTCAGCAAATAAATCACTTCTTACATTACTATCAGAAATGTGCAGTGGCAGATCATTGATATACAGACAGAACAAGATCGGCCCAAGCACTGACCCTTGAGGCACCCCGCAGAGAGAGAGAGAGAGAGAGGGAGAGAGAGAGAGAGGGGGGGCATTTACACTTTGACAATTTAGTCTTGAACTAAATAATATCGTTATGGAAAGGAGAAAATACCAGCGGATGGTGGAGAGAGAGAGAGGGAAAGAGAGAGAAAGAGAGGGTGAGAGAGAGAGAGAGAGAGAGAGAGAGAGAGAGAGAGAGAGAGAGAGAGAGAGAGAGAGAGAGAGAGAGATCAAATCAAATCAAATCAAATCAAATTTTATTTTTCGAGGGTTGTGGCATAAGCAATACAACGAGCTTTTTTTCAACCAGCCCTCGCCCAGAGAGGGGACTAATCTAATCACATATTTACACGGATATTAACGTAGAAAAAAAGGTAGAGAAAAACAACAACATATGAATATTTACACATTACATATTATACACAAATATAAAGCGTCGTATATGTAACGTAGTGAAAACAATGCTGAATACACATGCATGAGTAAATGTGTTATTAAAGCTTTGAGTGTTTTTGTGTGGATATAATGAACACTGATGCTTTGGACAAATGAAAATATAACCGGCCAAACGAAGTCAGAGAGAGAGAGAGAGAGAGAGAGAGAGAGAGAGAGAGAGAGAGAGAGAGAGAGAGAGAGAGAGAGAGAGAGAGAGAGAGAGAGAGAGAGAGAGAGGGGGGGCGGCGTTTACGCTTTGACAATTAATTTAGTCTTAAACTAATATCGTTTATGAAAGGAAAAAATACAAGAGAGAGAGAGAGAGAGAGAGGGGGGGAGGGGGCGTTTAAACTTTGACAAATTAGTCTCTAACTAATATCGTTTTGAAAACGAGATAATAAAAGCAAACGAGAGAAAGAGAGAGAAAGATAGTGCGTATGTGTGTATGTGTGTGTGTGTGTGTGTGTGTGCGGGCGCGCGCTGTGGCAGTTGTTCCTGGGTTTATTACTTTTTCATATGGAGAGGGCCTTTCTTTTCTGTGTTGTCACACGCACTGCAGATGTTTACCAGGCAAGTCACGAACAGCATTATGCTGGTTTTGTAAACAGCACGTTTTGGTGTCCAAAATAACGCCGTAAGATCGAAAAACAAAACATCAAACCCTGGTTCGATTTTTGTTCGCGCTAGCGTTCCACAGCGATGGTTTTCGAGGTTCGTGTTTTGTGCAAACAAGCGTGAGTGTGGGAATTTTTTGTCGATTAATTGTTATACAGCGTGCAAGTCATCCATCACGCGGGACAGGAGATAGATATCGTCACTTCTCTGCATATCCCTATTCCCTGCACCAAGAATGGTGCATACAGTGACATGAGATATCGTCGCTTCTCTGCATATCCCTATTCCCTGCACCTAGAATGGTGCATACAGTGACGTGAGATATCGTCGCTTCTCTGCATATCCCTATTCCCTGCACCTAGAATGGTGCATACAGTGACGTGAGATATCGTCGCTTCTCTGCATATCCCTATTCCCTGCACCTAGAATGGTGCATACAGTGACGTGAGATATCGTCGCACTTCTCTGCATATCCCTATTCCCTGCACCTAGAATGGTGCATACAGTGACGTGAGATATCGTCGCTTCTCTGCATATCCCTATTCCCTGAACCTAGAATGGTGCATACAGTGACGTGAGATATCGTCGCACTTCTCTGCATATCCCTATTCCCTGAACCTAGAATGGTGCATACAGTGACGTGAGATATCGTCGCACTTCTCTGCATATCCCTATTCCCTGCACCTAGAATGGTGCATACAGTGACGTGAGATATCGTCACTTCTCTGCATATCCCTATTCCCTGCACCTAGAATGGTGCATACAGTGACGTGAGATATCGTCACTTCTCTGCATATCCCTATTCCCTGCACCTAGAATGGTGCATACAGTGACGTGAGATATCGTCACTTCTCTGCATATCCCTATTCCCTGCACCCAGAATGGTGCATACAGTGACGTGAGATATCGTCACTTCTCTGCATATCCCTATTCCCTGCACCTAGAATGGTGCATACAGTGACGTGAGATATCGTCACTTCTCTGCATATCCCTATTCCCTGCACCCAGAATGGTGCATACAGTGACATGAGATATCGTCGCGCTTCTCTGCATATCCCTATTCCCTGCACCTAGAATGGTGCATACAGTGACGTGAGATATCGTCGCGCTTCTCTGCATATCCCTATTCCCTGCACCTAGAATGGTGCATACAGTGACGTGAGATATCGTCGCACTTCTCTGCATATCCCTATTCCCTGCACCTAGAATGGTGCATACAGTGACATGAGATATCGTCGCACTTCTCTGCATATCCCTATTCCCTGCACCTAGAATGGTGCATACAGTGACGTGAGATATCGTCGCACTTCTCTGCATATCCCTATTCCCTGCACCTAGAATGGTGCATACAGTGACGTGAGATATCGTCGCACTTCTCTGCATATCCCTATTCCCTGCACCTAGAATGGTGCATACAGTGACGTGAGATATCGTCACACTTCTCTGCATATCCCTATTCCCTGCACCTAGAATGGTGCATACAGTGACGTGAGATATCGTCGCACTTCTCTGCATATCCCTATTCCCTGCACCTAGAATGGTGCATACAGTGACGTGAGATATCGTCGCACTTCTCTGCATATCCCTATTCCCTGCACCTAGAATGGTGCATACAGTGACATGAGATATCGTCGCACTTCTCTGCATATCCCTATTCCCTGCACCTAGAATGGTGCATACAGTGACGTGAGATATCGTCGCACTTCTCTGCATATCCCTATTCCCTGCACCTAGAATGGTGCATACAGTGACGTGAGATATCGTCGCACTTCTCTGCATATCCCTATTCCCTGCACCCAGAATGGTGCATACAGTGACATGAGATATCGTCGCGCTTCTCTGCATATCCCTATTCCCTGCACCTAGAATGGTGCATACAGTGACATGAGATATGGCATATATCGTTGCATTTTCTCCTGATTTCTATTTCCTGTACACAAAGAGCTGCATGCAGAACCTTCTCTGTTAAGTACAGTGACGTGAGATATCGTCGCATTTTCTGCAGATTTCTATCATCCCTGCACACGGAACCTACTCTATTTTGCACAGTGACGTGAGATATGGCCAATATCGTTGCATTTTCTGCAGATTTCTATTCCCTGCACACAAAGAGTTGCACACAGAATCTTCTCTATTTTGAACAGTGGTATGAGATATGGTCTATATCATCGCGGTTTTTTCAGGTTTCTATTCCCCGCACACAAACAGCTGCGCACAGAACCTTCTCTATGTTACAATGACATGAGTCATGATGAGATATATCCTATATCGTCACATTTTCTGCAGATTTCTATTCCCTGCACACAAAGACCAGCATGTACGACCTCCATTTTGTACAGTGACATTAGATTTGACCTCTATCGTTACATTTTCTGCAGATTTCTATTCCCTGCACACAAAGACCAGCATGTACGACCTCCATTTTGTACAGTGACATTAGATTTGACCTCTATCGTTACATTTTCTGCAGATTTCTATTCCCTGCACACAAAGACCAGCATGTACGACCTCCATTTTGTACAGTGACATTAGATTTGACCTCTATCGTTACATTTTCTGCAGATTTCTATTCCCTGCACACAAAAAGCTGCTTGTGAAACCTTCTTTATTTTGTACAGTGACACGGTTTCGCTAAAAATCCATTACAACCAAATATTCTTTCTTGCCAAAGAACGGTTAAGTGCAGAATTGCAAAACACTTTTTTCTGCGCAGTATTGAATTTCCACTGCTGAATGTCCGGTTGCTGTGAAATTTGGTGTTTACAAGTTTGGTTTGTGTGTTTGTTTGTTTGCTTAACGCCCAGCCGACCACGAAGGGCCATATCAGGGCGGTGCTGCTTTGACATATAACGTGCGCCACACACAAGACAGAAGTCGCAGCACAGGCTTCATGTCTCACCCAGTCACATTATTCTGACACCGGACCAACCAGTCCTAGCACTAACCTCATAATGCCAGACGCCAGGCGGAGCAGCCACTAGATTGCCAATTTTAAAGTCTTAGGTATGACACGGCCGGGGTTCGAACCCACGACCTCCCGATCACGGGGCGGACGCCTTACCACTGGGCCACCCTTACCACTAGGCCACCCTTACCACAAGGCCACCCTTACCACTAGGCCACCCTTACCACTAGGCCACCCTTACCACTAGGCCACCCTTACCACTAGGCCACCCTTACCACTAGGCCACCCTTACCACTAGGCCACCCTTACCACTAGGCCACCCTTACCACTAGGCCACCCTTACCACTAGGCCACCCTTACCACTAGGCCATTACAAGTTTGGGTCAATGTAAGCAAAAAGTGGGATTTGTGTGCTGCATGATTCTTTTCTTGGATTAAATCGAAAATTTAAATTTTAAATTTAGTTTTGTGATGTCCTTGACTAGTCACAGTTATGCAGAATTGTCCATTGTTTGCTTGAACTTTGTGTCTGCTTCTCTGTCGTATTCCGATATATCTCGCTATGTCTCTGTCTGTCCGTCCGTCTGTCTGTCTGTCTGGAAGTGTCTGCCTCTCTCTCTGTCTCTCACTCTCTCAGTCTGTCTGTCTGTCTGTCTGTCTGTCTGTCTCTCTCTCTCTCTCTCTCTCTCTCTCTCTCTCCCTCTCTCTCTCTCTCTCCTCTCTCTCTGTTTCTCTGTCTCGCTCACTGTCTCTCTCTTTCCATCTCTTTCCCTATCTCGCTCTCTCTCTCCATTTATTCCCCCCCTCCCCCTCCCCCCCCCCCCCCCGGCCAGTGCGAGGGCTGAATGAAGGAATGATCAGAAAGCACCGTTATTGTTATTCCGTCAGCTTTACGACTTTATATGATTTTATCTCGTTTTTGAATTCACACTTTCTTTCCAAAATGGGAGTCTAATTTTATTTTGCATCACAGAAGACAGTGCAATACCACTAATGGACAGGGCATTACATTTGACGGGTGTGTAGTTGAAAAGAAAAATAATCGTTTGTTTAGAATCAGGAACTTCCCTTGCAAAAGCAACACGGTATACATTCAGCAGACTCCTTTTGTTAGGGAAGCAGGTTGCATTAGTTGCAGCAGCAATCAATTCAGACATACAAATAGTGTGGATTTGACTGAGTCCCCATGCCCCCCTCCCCCCTCCCATTCCACTGCCTCCGATCAATTAACCCGGACCCCGCCTAGTCATTGCACACTAGACCTAGCCCACAACCAAGCTTCTCTCTTTAACTGCGCACCTCGCTATTTCCAGCCAACAGCAGACAGCTGATGGGCGGAACATCTCTGTCCCTCTCTGTCTCTGACAGTCCACGAACATACCCTTGCCCCCTTTATCTACCTCAGTGTTGGCTTCATTAGACCTTTCCGTACCAACCCACGTCTCTGGGGACAACCGGAAGGACAGTGCCAACTGCTTTCGGTGTTAGTGACCGAAGATTTTGATCGGAAAAGACGCACCTTTTATACAGACAAACAAGAATCAATATAGTCCGTAACCACACCTCTATTTGCCATCTAAATGAACTGATTAAAATGGAGAAAAAAAGGTCTTTGGTTGTATCTACACCTGTGTGTAAACCATGTTTAAACTAGTAGTTTTGTAAACGGTTTGTTAATACAATTTACCACAACCTGAACACGTAAGATACACCTATACGTATTAACAAACTTACGTACTGTCAGGAAGATTAATACACAGCGATTGCCAATATTAGAAGATTACATGACGATGTTAATTTAAATAAGTGTTTTGGCTTTATCAATGCATGCTCTTTTTTTCATGTGGTGATTTTGAATTCTAGAGAATAAAATTAATGTCAATCGTCATGCTTTATTAAACATTTATTTATTTATGTATTGCCTGTACACGTTTTCACTAGTGAGTCACGTTTTATGAACTGTAAGCATGCTTTGTTTAGTACCAAGTTCAAGGGACATAAAGAGTGTCGCACTCGGATGAAGTGATCTTCTGACTTTGGTGACGTGATCTTCTGACTTTGGTGACGTGATCTTCTGACTTTGGTGACGTGATCTTCTGACTTTGGTGACGTGATCTTCTTACTTTGGTGACGCATAAGCCCACCGGTGAAATCTTCTCGATTTTTTGCTTTAAGTAGAAATGGAGATAAGAAAGTCAGACGATCATTTTTGTTAGTACCATCTAAACAATGATGGGGTTAAAACCAGTCAAACACTCTATCAGTAAGGGAAATAACCAAGTGAATAAACCAGCCGCACAACAAATCCCAAACGTCATTTCTCACAGCAAATGTTTTCCAAGCCAGACTATATCACTTACTGCCGAAGATAAGACCAGATTTTTGTCCACTGGATGAAATAAACATGATTGATAAGCTCTGAACCCTCAAATCCCAGCGATAATAATTCGTGGGTCCCGGAAGCTCAGCGCAACACGGATAAATGGCGGGACCGCCTTGCTCCCTTGCCCTCAGCGAGCATCACGTGACCGGTGATCTATAGCTCCACTGGCTTAGGGACATGCGCGTGAGGGATGCGTGTTCAAGTAGGGCTGACGAGCTTCCGGTGAGGGAATGCAACACACCGGTGTTGAGGCCCGTTGTATCGCGCCATCTTGGTCTGGGCTGTGACAGCTTCCGCTGACAGCACTATCCAGGGGAATCAACTCCAAGAAAGGGCAAAACCACTTCAGATTTATTGCTGTGGGTCCTCTTGTCACTGATGATAGAAAACGACATGATGGAATCAGTAGCGTGCTACAGATAAGGGGACGGTGTTGGTCGGGGCTGGGGTTGGGGTTGGAAAATCAACCTCACGGCTGCTGTTGGCATTTTTCACCCAGAGACACTGGAGTTAGTGGTAATGTTGAAATTTAGCGTTAAAAAATCAAAGCTCAACATAGTGGCATTTGTCACTTATTTTTGATGCAAGTCCCTTTAATCAAACCAAAGAATAGTTATCGCGACATTAATTGACGGATTGAGCTCCAAACTTAAGTATAATTAATTGACTTGGTCAGTTCACCGACGAAAATGACAAAAACATGCATACGTAATACCGATAGAGTTGCCTCCCCTCCTTTGAAAACGTCGCAGTGCCGATGGTTTCCTTCTAAAACACATGTAAACGAAAGGCATCTCTACAGATCATTCCGTGACTTCAAAGGTATCTAAAATGACTTGTTATGCATACGAGAGCAGGTTTTGCAAAATTGGAGGCTCAAATTGCAGTAGATTCTGAGCTATGAATTTACAACGCTAAAGTTCGAATTAGTGATATAAATATTGATATGCGCGCTCTGTAATGATTACAGGCACGTTCAATTCTGCAGAAACCATCATTCGTTCTACCGCATTTGAAAAGTTCTTGAACTACTTCTAGTTCCTTTGGCTTTGGGCGCCAGAGATGCAAATTACGAATCAAAAGAAGACGACAGTAGGGTAATGACATCTGAGAAGGAAAGGGACGTTCAGCACTCTAAACACATACGACGTGCGCAACAGGAGTAAGTGAGACGGGTATGTGTGTGTGTGTGTGTGTGTGTGAGCATGCAAAACCCACCAACCGGGTTTATGTATATGTTCACACAGTACCAACTGGGGCTAAAAAAACAAGTGGGTTCCACATTTTGGAACCCAGTTGTTTTATTCTTGATTCGTAACAACCAGGTTCCAAACGACTCAGAAAACAAGTTTTAGCAAAAAATATATTTTTTTTTTTTTTACGGAAAGAATGCCATATTCAAGATGATGACACTCTTTCCGTCAAAATTCCGTGCCCTATAGGCTACGAAATAGGTCAAATTTTATGCCTTTTTTAGTGTCAAATTCGTCCATGCCGGAGCGGATACTGCAGCCAGTGCGGTTGTAGTGCAAGCGCACTACAAAGACACTGCGCGCAGTGCCGTTGTAGTCCAAGTGCACTATCGGCTATGAACCCACTTGGTGGGTTTTGCGTGTATGTGTGTGTGTGTGTGTGTGTGTGTGTGCGCGCCTTTCCTCTCTCTTCTGCCAACCTAACAGTTTCAAATTCAATATCTGTTGCGGTGTGTCAAATAAAATATTCTCGAATTCTGAAAACAGCCTCCTTCCCCCTACCGCCCCCCCTCCCCCCTCCTCCACCCCCCTCCACCCCCCCCCCCCCCCCCCCCCCAGGTTCCACTTACTTTTCTGCTCAGCCTGGTGAATCGCTGACTGGAAAAGGGGAGATAACAACAGGCATGCACACTATTTGTTCCCTCTGTGCAGTGAGTACCTGTTCGTGTCTACACACACTAATTGCACAGCAAGTTGTGTTTCTCTCCCTCATTACCGCCCTTTGAAATATTGATCTGCCTCTCCTCCTGTTAGCTGGTCTAACAGTCTTGTGGCACGCGACCGCCGTGTGTTGATTGTCCACAGAGACAAACTCCTGTGTGCCATCCTTATCTATTGGTGATTGTCGTCTCGCAGGATGAATTTGTCTGGAGATTTGGCGGCAATAAACTGCTACCTTTCCCCACGTGTTAGTTAGGTGATTAGGGGCTTATCTTTTGTGAGACAAACTGCTACCTTTCCCCACGTGTTAGTTAGGTGATTAGGGGCTTATCTTTTGTGAGACAAAGGGGAATGTGGTTAGCTCTTTCTGTGCCTGTCTCTTTTCCCCTCGTTCTTTATCACACCCCCCCCCCTCCCTCCCTCGCCGTCCCGCGCTCTTTCTCTCCCGCTCTCTTCTTCTCTTTCTCCCCACTCTCTCTCACTGTCTGTATGTCTGATTATCTGTCTGTCTGTCTGTATCTCTCTGTGTCTCTCTCTCCGTCTCTGTATCTCTATGTGTATCTGTCTGTCTGTCTGTCTGTCTGTCTGTCTGTCTGTCTCTCTCTCTCTCTCTCTCTCTCTCTGTCTGTCGGTCTGTCTGTCTGTCTCTCTCTCTCTGTCTGTCTTTGTCTCTCTCTCTCTCTCTCTCTCTGTCTGTCTGTCTGTCTGATTATCTGTCTGTCTGTCTCTCTCTCTCTCTCTCTCTCTGTCTCTCTCTCTGTCTGTCTGTCTCTCTCTCTCTCTCTCTGTCTGTCTTTCTCTCTCTCTCTCTCTCTCTCTCTCTCTCTCTCTCTCTCTCTCTCTCTCTCTCTCTCTCTCTCTCTCTCTCTCTCTCTCTCTCTCTCTCTCTCTCTCTCTCTCTCTCTGACAAACTCATTTGACGAAGTTTTACAGGAAACAGTATGTATCCATTAACTGTAAAACTTCGTCAAACGAGTTTGTCAGTAGTGGTGTCCCTCAAGGGTCTGTATTAGGACCTATCTTGTTCTGTATTTATATAAATGATTTACCCCTTCATGTGTCCGATGAAAAAGTTAGATGTGAGTTCTTCGCGGATGACTCTTCTGTTCACACCAGTCAAAAATCTTTGGAATCCGTCAACTCTTCTCTTCAAACAAGTGTGGATGAAATCACTGAGTGGTGCGTTTCTAATGCAATGATCATTCATCCGATTAAAACAAAGAGTATGGTGATAACCACGAGACAAAAACACCAATTAAGTCCTTTACAATTACAACTGTCAGTTGGTTCAACTCAAGTGCAGCAAGTTAGGGAACATAGATTATTGGGTGTTACCATTGATCAAGAGTTGAAATGGCAAACTCATTTGAGTAATATTTGCAAACTAGTATCACAAAATTTGTACCTGTTATCAAAATTAAGGCACTACGCTGATTCTGCAGCACTCAAAATGTTCTATTACGCCCACATAATGCCTCATATAAACTTTGCATCGACACTTTGGGATAACTGCAGCGATGTTCATTTAAAAAGACTCAATTCCCTGCATCGCCGAGCTGCAAAACTTATTCTGCATGATTTGAATAGGTCCACGGATGATAAACTAAAGCTCTTGAATTTCCTCCCCTTGAAAGATCAGTTGACGTTAAACAAGGCTGTGTTCATGTATAAAATTCTAAATGACGACTGTCCTAAATATTTGCAATCACATTTCAAACATGCCACAAAAAGATATGGGTCCCAAAAAATCATCCCTCCTATACCTCGCATAGACCTCTACAAATCGAGCTTAGCCTTCTCGGGAGCGTTTCTCTGGAACTCCTTCCCCCAACAGATAAGAAATGCAACTTCAGTGAAAATGTTTAAGAGACAGTCACGTTCACACATCATTCGTGAATGAAATGTCCTGTTCGATTGTTATTTTGTTAAACATTTTGTACTAATGTTAACGGATGTGTAGCTGATCGGAGCAACTTATTCCCAAATGAAAGGTATAACTATGTCAATGTAATTTTGTAATTTTTTGAGTTCTCCTTATGTAATTCCTTAAATGCACATTGTGTTGCATTCTGTACAATGTATTTCTGTATTTTATATGATTGAATTTATATTTGTAATGTGCGTCTGTCTTTATGTGTTGTATAAAGGACAGGTTGGAAGAATAGGCTTTGCCTAAAACCTTTATCCTTTTGTAATAAAGTTCTGAGTCTGAGTCTGAGTCTGAGTCTCTCGCTCCCTCCCTCCCTCTCTCTATCTCTCTCTCTCTCTCTCTCTCTCTATCTCGCGCGCGCTCTCTAGTACAGCCAGAAAGGACAAATCGAGACATCTCATAACATTATATATATTGTATAAATATTGTAAATACCTTGTTTTGACATTTGAAATGGAATCCGAAATGTCGTTGAACAAAACCATAGCGTTCCTATCTTGTAAGATGTCAGTGTACCTTACCATCTCAAGATTCCTCACTTTAAGTTGATTAAAATGGTAAGTTTGATTCGTCCGTTTAGGAAGCTTTAACATTTCAGAGCGAAATCACAGTACCATTAACCGTTACATTGTGTCTGCTGTGTATCTTGTTTGTCCTTTTCAAAGCCAATAGGTGGACGTTCTTGTCAATGTTTTGTTTTATGTGTAAGCTGAGAAGCAAAAGAATTCTGCACTCACCAA
>NC_090261.1:64885194-64967694 GCF_037325665.1 Littorina saxatilis
GAAGCACTACCAGGGCCTCAAGTCGTCAGGGAGTGTACGGGGCAGTGTCAGGAGTGCTCGCACCGCCAGGAGTGCCAGGAGCGCCAGGAGTACCAAGAGCGCCAAGTCAGAGGACAAAAGGTCACCTCAAGGTCAGTTGAATACAGAATACAGAATACAGAGTATTTTATTGCCCAAGCTTGGGAATTCGTTTTGACAGATGCGGTTTTCACCCCATTCACTCTAGCCAAGCACACCCAACATACACAGCGATAAAAGAAGTAAACAAATTAAGAAATAAATAAATGGCTTCTTGCTCATTACATGAAGTCTTCATTAGTCCTGTTTAACGACTTCAGAGTACTCCCGACCTCAGATTTCAATCAATCAATCAATATGAAGCTTATATAGCGCGTATTCCGTGGGTACAGTTCTAAGCGCTTGTCGAAGAGTTGTCAACACAGGACTAACAAAGAAACTAACATCTACAGACGGACACGAACCCTATCACACACTAGCAAACCCTGATAAACATACAACAAACAACTGTTTAACAACAATGTACACATCAATCGCCAGGTCCAAACAAAATAATATTAAGCACAAAGAAAACACCTCTCACAGAGCACAGCACAAGAATGTCTTTTGGGGCACAACACATCACGTCGAACATGAAAGTCGCAGCCAGCTACGGGAAGAACTGAGTCTTCAACCTACTCTTGAACGCGTCAAGAGAGGGGCTCTGGCGAAGCTCAAGCGGCAGGGAGTTCCAGACGGAGGGGCCCGCGGAGGGTGACCAGCAGATGCGAGTTTCGAGCGAGGGATGTGAAGGCGGAGTGGGTCAGCAGCAGAACGAAGGGGACGGTCGGAGGGCTGGGTGTACGGGTCTAGGGAGGATTGAAGGTACTCGGGAGCAGAGTCGTTGAGACACTTGTAGACCAGAGTGGACAGTTTGTAGGAGATTCGGGTGTTGACAGGGAGCCAGTGCAAGGAGCGAAGTAGGGGGGTGATGTGGTCTCGCTTCGTCTTCCTCAACGTCAGCCTGGCAGCAGCGTTCTGGACTCGTTGTAGGCCATGGATGGATGAGGCGGGGAGGCCAGCCAGAAGGGAGTTGCAGTAGTCCAGACGACTGAAGATGAGGGAGACAACCAGCTTGACACAGGCGTCGTGGGTGAGGTAGCGACGGATGGAGGCGATGCGTCGTAGGTGGAAAAAGCAGGTCTTGATGATGAAGGAGATGTGTGTGATAATCACCCGAGACTGAAATGTTGTTTCCTGGTCAAATTAAAGAAGTACACTTATACAAGGGCATGTCAGTTTCTTGCAAGTGAAGGAAAATGGTGGTGAACTTTAATAGATGTCATCCCAACATTCATTTAATCCTGTCTCTTCCCTACAGAAGGAGAAGGTCATCACGATTAAAACAATATTGAGGACACTAATGATGATGATGATGATGATGATGATGATGATGATGATGATGATGATGATGATGATGGCGCTGATGAGGAGATGATATATTGATGATGATAATGATGATGGCATTTAGACAAAGACACACACAGGGAGACACACATTTTTATCTTAACCTTCAGACCAACGTAGGTCAGCCAACTCCTCTCCATCACTCTATCGCTTTCTCCTTCGACTTGCCCCCCCCCCCCACCCCCCCACCCCTCCCACCCCCGTCTCATTGCTCCAGTTCTAGCCTAACTAATGTCGTTTAGAGTAATGCGGCCTGTCATGCTCATTTGCCGGTATTGACGTTGGTAGCCATGGAAACCAAGACAACCCATCTGTCGTAAGGCATTCATTGGGCGGAGTTATTGCCCATCTGCAGAGTTATTGCCCATGTCTAGTGCTTTCCTGCCCCTAGCGCACAAATGAAAAGATAAATAGTCCATTATGTGCTGTTCTGCAGAAATGTAAGGCTTCTATTTTCTCCACTTCTTTTGCTTTGTTTCTCGCCCGTTTATTGTGATAGGATCTCACTTTGATTGGTGCTTACACACAGGTAAATCTGGCTGACTCTAAATTGTTTATTCCAGTACCCGCCAGAACTAGGCTTTTAGCCATCCATCATTACACTGTACGACCGTTTTCACAACTCAGATAGAGAGAGCTAGAGAGACCGAGAGAGAGAGAGAGAGAGAGAGAGAGAGAGAGAGAGAGAGAGAGAGAGAGAGAGAGAGAGAGAGGGATGGGAGAGAGAGAGAGAGAGAGAGAGAGAGAGAGAGAGAGAGAGAGAGAGAGAGAGAGAGAGAGATCTGCCATTGTGTTATGGAGACTGCTGGATTTTTTTAATGTCAGAAGACAAAAGAATATTCTACTCCTCTCATAAAGAGTGTAAATTACTTCATAGGAAGGACAACAGAACTATTGTTGATATCCCCCCTTAGGGAGGAAAGCAGGCAAGCAACAACATTAATTGAATGTACGGGTTTCCTCTGGACACGAGTGTCTCTTGCACACAATCCTTGCTGTATTGCGTCGTCTGTGTGTGAGGGATTGGCTCACGTCAGAAGCAGAGAAAAGAAACCCGGTTGAAAACAATCTCCCATTGTAATAATTTTCTTTAGGGCTTGTGGTATTTTGAGACCCACGTTTTGTATGCCTTCCGCTCCGAAGAGATGTGTGTGTCCAGATCTCCGCTATTACAGATTCCCGTCTGGACGCTGCTCGTTTTCTAAGCTGTCTTGAAGATTGTTGGACGTTGGTATCAGGGACCGCTTTTTGTATGGCAGTCACGCTGGGGACAGATTATGGCTAAGCCTGACAGTGACACAATATGTCTCGGCCATAGGATCCGATTGGCTGGACAAGACCTCGTTATTGATATTCGCTGCGTCTTTAGAAATTATCTTGAGAGAGAGAGAGAGAGAGAGAGAGAGAGAGAGAGAGAGAGAGAGAGAGAGAGAGAGAGAGAGAGAGAATCTTTTGCATCAGATTGTTTTCATAAGGGAACACTGATCGGATTTGCCTCTTAGGAGTAAGGATCGCTCCAGAAATAAACATGGGTTTGAGAGAAGGAGGGGAAGGCGAGAGCAAGAGAACGAGAGAGAGAGAGAGAGAGAGAGAGAGAGAGAGAGAGAGAGAGAGAGAGAGAGAGAGAGAGAGAGAGAGAGAGAGAGAGAGAATCTTTTGCATCAGATTGTTTTCATAAGGGAACACTGATCGGATTTGCCTCTTAGGAGTAAGGATCGCTCCAGAAATAAACATGGGTTTGAGAGAAGGAGGGGAAGGCGAGAGCAAGAGAACGAGAGAGAGAGAGAGAGAGAGAGAGAGAGAGAGAGATACAAAGAGAGAGATACACAGAGAGGGAGAGACAGACAGACAGACAGACAGACAGACAGACAGACAGAGAGAGAGAGACACACAGACAGACAGACAGACAGACAGACAGACGGACGGACGGACAGACAGAGAGAGAGAGAGAGAGAGAGAGAGAGAGAGGAAGAGAGATAGAGAGAGAGGGAGAGAGAGAGAGAGATGGTTGGTTGGTTGGTTGGTTGTTGATGTTTCTTCTCTAAAGAACCCAGGGGAAGGAGGGGGAGTGGCATACTTCTTTTTCTTCCGCGTTCGTTGGCTGCGACTCCGACGTACAAGCGTATGTATATGGCCGTTTCCCCCCGCCGTTTAGGCAGTCATCCTCCGATACCGGGTGAGGGGGTCATACGAACCCGATTCAGCATCGATCTTATTCTCTGTTTTGAGAGAGAGAAGAGAGAGAGAGAGAGAGAGAGAGAGAGAGAGAGAGAGAGAGAGAGAGAGAGAGAGAGAGAGAGAGAGAGAGAGGAGGTGGAGAGAGAGAGAGAGAGAGAGAGAGAGAGAGAGAGAGAGAGAGAGAGAGAGAGAGAGAGAGAGATATCTTTTGCTCAGACCCTCTACATTTCACTACACGATAATTACAGTCCTCGTGATACCGAAATGGATTTTCCACTCTCAGTCTGAATCCCCTCTAGCTCAGTGGAAGCCTTCCTGCAACAACCAGAAGAGGAACTAGCGACAGTGACTGTGAACGCTTGGTGACTGTGAACGCTTGGTGACTATGAAAGCTTGGTGACTGTGAACGCTTGGTGACTATGAAAGCTTGGTGACTGTGAACGCTTGGTGACTGTGAACGCTTGGTGACTGTGAACGCTTGGTGACTGTGAACGCTTGGTGACTGTGAACGCTTGGTGACTGTGAACGCTTGGTGACTGTGAACGCTTGGTGACTGTGAACGCTTGGTGACTGTGAACGCTTGGTGACTGTGAACGCTTGGTGACTGTGAACGCTTGGTGACTATGAAAGCTTGCACAGAGTTCGGAGAGTATCTTCCCATGGACAGCTCTCATCTCGCGGTCGTCGTTGTGATATATGTGGCGGTAATGATCTGCTAGATGTGGAGGTAATGCAGTGAAGCACAGATTGTCAGCAAGATTAGCTGAGATGCTCGGCTTGTTCAGGCGGGGCGCGGATGATGAATCGGTCTGTTCTGATACTTTGTTACTAAGCAACAGACCCTTAGAGTCAGGGTTTTCTGTCTGTCATCAGACGTAGGCTTATATTTGGATCATCCCTCCCTCTCTAGCTCTCACTCTCGCGCGCTCTCTATCTCTCTCTCTCTCTCTCTCTCTCCCTCTCTCTTTCTCCCTCTCTCTCTCTCTCTGTCTCCCTCTCTCCGTCGCTCTCTTTCTCTCCCTCTCTCCCTCTCTCTCTCTCTCTCTCCCTCTCTCTCTCTCTCTCTCTCTCGCTTCCTTACACTCTCTCTTTACTCGCTCCCACCCCCACCCCCTCCCCCCACACTCTTCGTCTTGCTCACTCTTTCTGCCACTAATGGGACTACAACAATTTTTCGCAAGAGATACATTTGTTTTCAATGCGAAAATTGTCTTAGGCACTCTTTGACTGACGGATGGAGGGACATTTCAACTTCGTGTGTCCAATGGGAGGCTTGGCATGTGTCCTCCATCGCCGTCAGGTCACGTGTAGACACACCTTGACCTTTGTGCATCAGTCCCAATGTCCCGGATGAGGCAGCACAGGTCAACGCCCGGTAGTGTACGTCAAGTAGGGTGAAACATATGATGCATGCCGTGTTCAATACGGAAGAGGGACCTTTCAGCATCAAGGTACTCTTTGAACTTTTGAGATCTAAATCTAAATCACCCTTTGAAGGTCAAAAATATTCGATTACATTTATGGTTTTTCGTCAACGCGCTATCATTATTTCTAATGCTCTCTTTTGTTTCCTCACGCCAGCTACCCCGACCCTACTACCCCCCGTAGCGCCCATTGTTTTAGTGCCATGGAGGGAGCTTGTTCTGTTTTGTGATTTCCTTTTATAATTCATTTGCTTGGTCCAATCTACTCCTTCCATTTCTAAATTTACTGTAAAGTCTTCGAAAAACTAAAATAACAACAACAACAACAACAAAACGAAAAAACTAACAATCCAATAACAGGAAGAAGAAGAAGAAGAAGAAGAAGAAGAAGAAGAAGAAGAAGAAGAAGAAGAAGAAGAAGAAGAAGAAGAAAGCAGTCATTGTTGCCAGTGTTGTGCTGAGTCAGGCACCCTGTGTGCACTGAGAACAGTTCCTAGTTAAAAGCAGAAGGGTTATGAGCGTGAGAGCAACTCGTCGTGTTCAGGCTGGGAATGATTGCAGCACGTGCTGTTAAATCACAGTGATTGTCAATCTACTGGTGCTCCCCTTTCTCTGTCCCTCGTTCTTACGGCAACAGATGGGCTCTTTCCAGACGCATTTAGAAAAGACTGTCGTGCCACGGGATAACTGTGGTAGTTTGGCTCCACTTTGCTTTGCCGTTATTGCCACTACTGTCCAAGGCTTTGCGTCACGCCATGGGGTTGGTTTTACCTTCCACCTAAAGCATGCAACATCATGTACACTTGATGATGGTTCCTGTCCCACAGGTTCATTGCCTATTAGGGACTGCAATGAAAAAAACTGTATATAACACGCCACGGGACTCTGACGTCAGAAAGGACAAGAACGCATGACGTCACTACGCTGCCCAGTCCTACATGTAGATTGGGAGGGGGAAGGGGGTAGTTTAAGGTCGATGTTGAAACTTCAGCAGGTAACAAGAGTGGAATAGAAGCTCCCGACAAACAGAAGTAGGATCGTTTTCCATTTTACACATGCTTTCTTGTCCCTAGCTTCCATTCTCAAATATGTGACCCTCCACCACGAAATGAGTCGCATGTCACCTCGCGCGGTTCTGCGCTAGGCTTAATATAAGTCCGGGGAGTGTCTGGTAACAGTGTGAGGGTCACCTTAGTCACAGGCTTATAACTCAAACAATTTCGCTCTTTTCTAAAACGGTTTTCACCACTGGATAGAGCATAAAAAACTCTTTAGGAAAATGTAAAAATATGAAAATCATGCAAAGGTGACATGCGACTCATTTCGTGGTGGAGGGTCACATATGTCCTGACCTTTTAAGTCAGGTTTTAATAGCGTTGTCACTGACATATAGACATCAGATTAGTCTCATACTTTCTCGGCATTTGTCTGACTTAGGAAGGTTTTGTAACGCGGACCTTGTTGCTAAATGTACATTTACACATTCAAAATTGCATGGTCGTCACATTGGGTGTTTTTTTCCGAAAGCCTGCTTGGGTAGAGAACAAGGTTTCCTCTACCCTGAGGTAGCCCAAATCATCTCCAAACCCACGAAGGTATATTATTTTTGTATGACCATGCTGTTGACAGCTTTTTGAGCAAATGGCTGTCAGAGTCATGTTGGAATTGTTTCATGTCAGATGCTTCAACGCACGGTGTCGCCGTGTTGACTGTCAACAAGGTAGTTAGCGTGGAGGTGAATTGTTCATCATAAATAACGCCATTGACAAGCCTTGTTTGGTCTCAACAAAGGGACGGTCAATGTTTTATTGTTTCATTATTAATAGTGGCATCATCGTGCATGCAGGCAGAGTGGTCAGGCCAATGTTCAATGTTTGACGACCAAGGCTGCCATCGAGGCCCTGGTTCTCCTCTTTATACACCCAGCTGTCGAGGGAGTGCTAGTTGCGGTATGATAAATCTCGTCACAATAATACGGCCTTGGATTTACGAGCCAGCAGAGGGGTCAGTGGCAGACTTGCTGAATGTTTTCCTGACACGTGCAGTCTTCTCCTGTCTTCTTTGTGTGTCCCTGTAACTGTGTCTTTCGCCCTCCTGTGCCATTTGTGTCTGACTCTCCGTATGTCTCCCGGTGCCCCCCCCCCCCCCACTTCTCTCCTCAACATTCATCGTGCAACATACATTATCTATGGATATGACCAGTCTGTTTGTAAACAAGACAGGGGACCGGGAGCCACATAATTTATGTCATTTATTTTGACATAAGTCATTCAGCAAAATGTATGACTATGTTTACATACACGATTTTTTGATGACAACATTCAGCAGCATCCTGCCCGTTTCTGTGTGTGCAGACAAGACAGACAAGACAGACAAGACAGGGCAGAAGTCACGCGATGACGGAGCGAAGTTGGCGGAGGAGGGACGTGTCCATGGTAACGACAGCAGCGGGTCGGAGGACATGGAGCGCGTGTCGCACACGGGTCAGCAGGGTCAGGACACCCCCCAGGGGGCAGAGTCCCCCCTCGTCCCCCGCTCCATCGCCGGTGACACCACAGCGGTCCCGGACAGAGCGGCGTCGGAAGCGAGGGGCTCGGGGGCGGGCCGGACCAGCGGGGCGGGAGGAGAGGGGAACGGGACGACGTATGAAAACCGAGCCTTCAACCCGGACCTGGCCATCTCTGGCTCGCTGTCCGGCAGTCAACAGGGGCTCCACACCGACCTCATGTCCGCCAACGATGTGAGTACACTTTTCTTTTTGGTGCTTTACTTGTTCATCTTGTTGTTGGTGGTGGTGGTGTTGTGGTTGTGGTGGTGGTGGTGGCGGTATTGGTGGCAGTGTGTGTGTTTATGTGTATGTGTTTATTGGAGCCACTTTAGACGTTGTGCTTTTAAGCAGTGTTTTATTTCAGAACGTCCAGTTTTTCTGCAAGTGACTACGATGTTCTACGCCAGATCAGTTACCTAAACAGAATACCAGAACCTCGTTTCTACCTCTCCTGTGGTCAATGCAGTACAGTGCCTGCTGATTAAGGAGAGGCTTCGAGTGTGATTTGCAATTAAGAGAGCTTCTCCCCTTCTGCCAACGATGTCTGTAGGTGACTTATCCTTGCCATTCTGTCATCATTGTTACTTGGCAACCAAGGTCCACGTTCAACCACTTTCTGCCTCGCTTGCTCTTTCAAAGTTTATGGCTAAGGTTCCACACAACCCCAAAAGTCAAGGGTATTCATACCCTTTCAGGAAAAAAGTAAAGGGTTTCTATACCCCTTCCAGATTTTTCACAGGGTATGAGTGACAATCGGTGTATCCATGAAATGTCATTTTTTTGTTCTTTCGTTTTGCGAGGCATTTTTTGAGCAGGCGACAGCACCGGATAGGCTAAAGCGAACAGTGCCATCGAGATGATCAGTTTAAAGATATCGCGCAGTTTGAGGACACTGAAGGGAGGCAACCTCTGCTTCACGGCGTGTCAGTGTCGACAGAGGAGTGGCACGAACACGGCGTGTACTTTAGTGGTCTCAGTAATAGTGGAGCAGGCGGCCTGCGTGCTGTTGCTTGTAAACTAGCAAAGGCCTTTCAGCGTTTGACTCATACGTTTTTTTACCTCTTTGGAAGAAAACAGTTACGTATTTATACCTCTTCAGAGAGCATCTCGTACGTGATTTGGAGGGTCAAAGGGTATTATACCCTTAATTCTACCAAAGAAACTACAATGGGCACAGTGTTTGATTCTACGTGGTGTGGAACCCTGGGCTTTTTGTCGTGAATATCTAATTTTAGCAATAAATATCTAACTTTCAGCAATCGTTCCAACCATTTTTTTTTAGGAAAGCATTGATTATTTGGCAAGTTCATCAATGAATCAAAAAATAAGAAAGGTAGGTTTTTTGATTCTGAATTTTGATTCTGAATTTTGGAACGTTGGCAGTCTCTTTGGTTTTGGACTAGCTGAAATGAAACCCGCTTTACCCTTTTGCAACGCCTTACACAGTCGATAAGATGTGGGCTGAGGCGGCTGAAAGGCCTGTTGCAAGGTATTGATACATGTATTTTCTGCCTGCTTCGGATTTGATAAGCTTGCAGGGCCGACATAAAGGTGTGAATGAGGCTAAAGCATCGTGGTAATGGCTGTGGATGGTTGTAGTGTAGGATGACCACTCGGATACATGTCTGTTATATCCTGTAGTGTAGGATGACCACTCGGATACATGTCTCTTATATCCTGTAGTGTAGGATGACCACTCGGATACATGTCTCTTATATCCTGTAGTGTAGGATGACCACTCGGATACATGTCTCTTATATCCGTGTGTGTCAGTATAACTGATGAGTGCCTCCTTCTCTAAAAGCGTTTATTGTTCGGCTCGTTGAGATGCTTATCTGCTGAAAAGTGTATATTTGTATCTGTCTGCCTGTCTGTCTGTCTGTCTTACTGTCTGTCTGTCTGTCTGTCTGTTTATCTGTTTGTCTGTTTGTCTGTCTGTCTGTCTGTCTGTTTGTGAGAGAACAGTACGGCCTGTTGGTTTGTCTTGCAGAATTTTGTTTTGATGAAATTTAGAAAATACCCGCGCGCACATACATGTGTGTGTGTGTGTGTGTGTGTGTGTGTGTGTGTGTGTGTGTGTGTATGAGACTCCACACGTGCCTGTGTGCACGCGCATGCATAGGTGCGAGAGTATTTTTCCGCTTGAAATTGAGATGTTTTAAAGTGCACAATGCAGAGATGTAGCTATAGAGCACACAGGGCGGACATTCCGGTGTAACACCGGGCAGACAGACATTTCCTGGGCTCTACAACACAAGCAGCTGCCGCTGTCGAATACCGCAGAAGGGGGGGCTTGTGGGGGTAATGAGTGTTCCCAGCAAATCTTCCGTGGGTTTCAAACGGCCTTTCTGTTTCAGTAAGAGACACTTGCACTTTGCGCGCGGTTGCGATTATTGCGTATCTGTTGTTTTTACTGGGGCTGAACACTTGTTGTTTTTACTGGGGCTGAACACTTGTTGTTTTTACTGGGGCTGAACACTTGTTGTTTTTACTGGGGCTGAACACTTGTTATTTTTACTGTGGCTGAACACTTGTTGTTTGAATCACAGTTCGTGTGATGTGTCCAGAATTGCGTGTGAAAGCCGATGTCGTGACCATCAAGCCGATGTCGTGACCATCATTGCATTATAAGGCTGCTTCAAAGCCGATGTCGTGACCATCATTGCATTATAAGGCTTCTTCAAAGCCGATGTCGTGACCATCATTGCATTATAAGGCTGCTTCAAAGCCGATGTCGTGACCATCATTGCATTATAAGGCTGCTTCAAAGCCGATGTCGTGACCATCATTGCATTATAAGGCTGCTTCAAAGCCGATGTCGTGACCATCATTGCATTATAAGGCTGCTTCAAAGCCGATGTCGTGACCATCATTGCATTATAAGGCTGCTTCAAAGCCGATGTCGTGACCATCATTGCATTATAAGGCTGCTTCAAAGCCGATGTCGTGACCATCATTGCATTATAAGGCTGCTTCAAAGCCGATGTCGTGACCATCATTGCATTATAAGGTTGCTTCAAAGCCGATGTCGTGGCCATCATTGCATTATAAGGCTGCTTCAAAGGAAATGTACGATTTGACTGGACAAGAAGTTAGGCATGAACTTGTGTGTACTAGCATCTCATTGCTTGACATTTAAATATGATACATATGACATATAACTAGTTCAAACATATCATTAGTTGGCCGGGTGTGCTGCGTAAATTGCGCGTAAGATGGCTCGATATTTGCTCTGATGCAATGGTTTAAAAAAACCATCATATTTACATAAAATCATGACATGTTCACGGAGCTGCGGAAAAGTCCTTGTTTTTGAAGAGATAACGTTTCCTGGGGTCTGTAAGTTCAGTCACGCAGTGTGGGGGAAATGATGTATCGGACGAAACGGATACTTCACAGCGAAGAAGACTTCAGTTTAAACCTGGCCAAGCTACGTGGGGAAGGAAGTAAAATATTAATGCGCCCCACTCGTGTCATCCGAGAGCCGTCATGGCATCGACCAGACACACAATGCGATGGACCTCATTATTTTCCATGTAACGCAATCTGAGAGCCATGGCGTCATGTTAAAAACAGCTCTGTCGTGGCATCGTTGCGTGTCTGGGTCTGGTTACAAACGGCGAGCCGTGGACAATGCTTAGCAATTTGCTCGGCTCTGCAAAATAAATGAGACCATAAACACAAAATTCCTTCAGTCTATGAACATCAAATTAGCAGAAAGCAAAGCGGAACAAACGCGGCGACATTACATACGCTCGCGCTGGTCTTCAGATCTGGTGAAGAGAGGAGAGCACAGGAACAAGCCCATTGTCATGCGCAGTACGCGCGGTTTGTTTGCCTGGGGCTCGCCAGGGGAGGCGACTCCAGCATCGTCTTCCTGTCAGGGAACAGAGGGCAGAGAATTGAGTGGGATGGTGTCTGTGCTGGTGGCTGATGGCTTGACGAAGTGTCTCCTGCACGGAGCGCTGTGTTAGTGTGCGAGCATTGCCAGGATGCACTGCTTCGATTCGTTCTCGGCTGATTTAAAGAGGTGTTCGCACGAAATAGGGATTGTTAAAATCAATGTCTACACAGCGATTGGCCATAGGAAACAGTAAGCTGTGTCATTTGATTCGGTGGATGTGCGTGCTGGATGCATTGGACGCGCACGGACTGCGCAGCATGTGACCGTTGTGGAGCTGTTGCGTGATTCAAAATGTGTGACGCGACTTATTGTGTCAGTTCTGTGTGGTGCAGGGCACAATTCAGAGTGTTTTGCGGGAAAAATCAGCTCGGAGCAATTTTCTGCATCTTTTGTTGAGTTTGAAGTGTGATAATGTTCTCTTCAAGGAAAAGTGCATAATTATGCATTTACGTATTTTGCAGAGCCGAGCAAATTGCTAAGCATTGTCCACGGCTCGCCGTTTGTAACCAGACCCAGACACGCAACGATGCCACGACAGAGCTCTTTTTAACATGACGCCATGGCTCTCAGATTGCGTTAAATGGTGGTGGCAGGATACCAGTGTGATCGTATAGTGTGTGTTGCTCTGGATTCCGTTCACACCGCACGGATTCGCTGTTGTGCATCGGAGAGATAAGGCTATTAGAAAAAGAGTGTGACGGGCGTTACATGCAAAGTCCATGCTTGTGATGTCCTTGAACTTTGACTGTGTCGAGAAGGCGCTGTGTCAATGAGCTAACACATGCGAACACAGGCTAATCACTCAGCCATGCCAGCTCCGGCCTTCAGCTCCCTTGGCACATGTTGTGAGAAGCGTGTAACACATGACTGTCATTTTGCTTTTCTTGCTACCTGTCATAAAAGGCAAAAATACGTTCGATTGCACATCTTTGTGGTCAGTCCGCCTTTGGTGGCTTCTGAAAAGAATGACACCTACACTGTTTGTCATGCCATAGCATCATTGTTAGACAAGATAGGTAACACACCTACACTGTTTGTCATGCCATAGCATCATTGTTAGACACAATAGGTAACACACCTACACTGTTTGTCATGCCATAGCATCATTGTTAGACAAAATAGGTAACACACCTACACTGTTTGTCATGCCATAGCATCATTGTTAGACAAGACAGGTAACACACCTACACTGTTTGTCATGCCATAGCATCATTGTTAGACACAATAGGTAACACACCTACACTGTTTGTCATGCCATGCCATCATTGTTAGACAAAACAGGTAACACACCTACACTGTTTGTCATGCCATGCCATCATTGTTAGACAAAATAGGTAACACACCTACACTGTTTGTCATGCCATGCCATCATTGTTAGACAAAATAGGTAACACACCTACACTGTTTGTCATGCCATAGCATCATTGTTAGACACAATAGGTAACACACCTACACTGTTTGTCATGCCATGCCATCATTGTTAGACAAAATAGGTAACACACCTACACTGTTTGTCATGCCATGCCATCATTGTTAGACAAAATAGGTAACACACCTACACTGTTTGTCATGCCATAGCATCATTGTTAGACAAGACAGGTAACACACCTACACTGTTTGTCATGCCATAGCATCATTGTTAGACAAGACAGGTAACACACCTACACTGTTTGTCATGCCATAGCATCATTGTTAGACAAGACAGGTAACACACCTACACTGTTTGTCATGCCATAGCATCATTGTTAGACAAGACAGGTAACACACCTACACTGTTTGTCATGCCATAGCATCATTGTTAGACAAGACAGGTAACACACCTACACTGTTTGTCATGCCATAGCATCATTGTTAGGCAAGACAGGTAACACACCTACACTGTTTGTCATGCCATGCCATCATTGTTAGACAAGACAGGTAACACACCTACACTGTTTGTCATGCCATGCCATCATTGTTAGACAAGACAGGTAACACACCTACACTGTTTGTCATGCCATGCCATCATTGTTAGACAAGACAGGTAACACACCTACACTGTTTGTCATGCCATAGCATCATTGTTAGACAAGATAGGTAACACACCCTGACTGCTTGGATAGAAAATTGCTTGTTTCTTTCCACCTACATGCAAAGCGTGTTCGGACTTAGCTGATATTTTGTCGATTTTTATGAGGGGAATCTTGCTTTGGGGAATTTGATTTTCGGGGGGTCGGTGTTATCTGTTCCACCGTATATACACTAACTCATATGCAATCAATCTATTTGCTCAATAAGGCGAAGCAATGGAATTTGTGGTAATATACATGGTGTTAGAATAAACAACCTTATCACAAAGATCTGAATTCAAAAGCTTCTGCCTGGGTTTTGTTATGACTGGTATTATAATGTATGGGTCCACAGTATTGTGAGTGTGTGCATTGGTCCACAGTATTGTGAGTGTGTGCATGGTCCACAGTATTGTGAGTGTGTGCATTGGTCCACAGTATTGTGAGTGTGTGCGTTGGTCCACAGTATTGTGAGTGTGTGCATTGGTCCACAGTATTGTGAGTGTGTGCATGGTCCACAGTATTGTGAGTGTGTGCATTGGTCCACAGTATTGTGAGTGTGTGCGTTGGTCCACAGTATTGTGAGTGTGTGCATTGGTCCACAGTATTGTGAGTGTGTGCATTGGTCCACAGTATTGTGAGTGTGTGCATTGGTCCACAGTATTGTGAGTGTGTGCATTGGTCCGCTTAGCAGGAAGACTGCCTGTACATTGTTGACCTTGCCGACGCGGTAACGCGGTGGTAATGCAAGGTTGGCTTCAATATTTCACGACAATACTCTCATTACTGGTGCTCTTTTCCCCCAGCACGTATTGAGCTGGGGATATGAATGTCAAGGTTGGCTTCCTGTCTCTTCATAACTCTACATCATTATTTCATTGTGAGTATGCCTCTACAGTAGCAGCTGACGGCATGAAGCCTTGACTCTCAGCATATTAGATTCTACAGCCTCCTCATAACACTCCAGGCTGCTGGAGCTGGACATAACGGTCAGGATGTTTCTCTTACAGAGCGCTTTGCTCATCCTTTGTCACTTGGTTCCACCTTTTGACGTTATGGGTTCTCTTTCTGTCAGAACAAAACGGTCCGTTTCATGACCACCAGATCCGAGACTTGGAACAGCCTGTACGGGAGAAGTGCTACAGTGGTCAGAGGAGTCTATAGTTATGGTAGAAGGGAGTATTGAGTGTAAAGCCTATGTTTCTGGTAGAAGGGAGTATTAAGTGTAAAGCCTATGTTTCTGGTAGAAGGGAGTATTAAGTGTAAAGCCTATGTTTCTGGTAGAAGGGAGTATTAAGTGTAAAGCCTATGTTTCTGGTAGAAGGGAGTATTGAGTGTAAAGCCTATGTTTCTGGTAGAAGGGGTATTTAGTGTAAAGCCTATGTTTCTGGTAGAAGGGGTATTTAGTGTAAAGCCTATGTTTCTGGTAGAAGGGAGTATTGAGTGTAAAGCCTATGTTTCTGGTAGAAGGGAGTATTGAGTGTAAAGCCTATGTTTCTGGTAGAAGGGGTATTTAGTGTAAAGCCTATGTTTCTGGTAGAAGGGGTATTTAGTGTAAAGCCTATGTTTCTGGTAGAAGGGGTATTTAGTGTAAAGCCCATGTTTCTGGAAGAAGGGGTATTTAGTGTAAAGCCCATGTTTCTGGTAGAAGGGAGCATTAAGTGTAAAGCCTTTGTTTCTGGTAGAAGGGAGTATTGAGTGTAAAGCCTATGTTTCTGGTAGAAGGGAGTATTGAGTGTAAAGCCTATGTTTCTGGTAGAAGGGAGTATTGAGTGTAAAGCCTATGTTTCTGGTAGAAGGGAGCATTAAGTGTAAAGCCTATGTTTCTGGTAGAAGGGGTATTTAGTGTAAAGCCTATGTTTCTGGTAGAAGGGGTATTTAGTGTAAAGCCTATGTTTCTGGTAGAAGGGAGTATTGAGTGTAAAGCCTATGTTTCTGGTAGAAGGGAGTATTGAGTGTAAAGCCTATGTTTCTGGTAGAAGGGAGCATTAAGTGTAAAGCCTATGTTTCTGGTAGAAGGGAGCATTAAGTGTAAAGCCTATGTTTCTGGTAGAAGGGAGCATTAAGTGTAAAGCCTATTTTTCTGGTAGAAGGGAGTATTGGGTGTAAAGCCTATGTTTCTGGTAGAAGGGAGTATTGAGTGTAAAGCCTATGTTTCTGGTAGAAGGCTAAGGGAGTATTGAGTGTAAAGCCTATGTTTCTGGTAGAAGGGAGCATTAAGTGTAAAGCCTATGTTTCTGGTAGAAGGGGTATTTAGTGTAAAGCCTATGTTTCTGGTAGAAGGGGTATTTAGTGTAAAGCCTATGTTTCTGGTAGAAGGGAGTATTGGGTGTAAAGCCTATGTTTCTGGTAGAAGGGAGTATTGGGTGTAAAGCCTATGTTTCTGGTAGAAGGGAGTATTGAGTGTAAAGCCTATGTTTCTGGTAGAAGGGAGCATTGAGTGTAAAGCCTATGTTTCTGGTAGAAGGGAGCATTGAGTGTAAAGCCTATGTTTCTGGTAGAAGGGAGTATTGGGTGTAAAGCCTATGTTTCTGGTAGAAGGGAGCATTGAGTGTAAAGCCTATGTTTCTGGTAGACGGGGATATTAAGTGTAAAGCCTATGTTTATGGTAGAATGTAGAACTTACTGTACAGCCTATGTTTTAAGGTAGAAGTGAGTAATAGATTCTGGAAAGATAGTAGTATTTAGTGTACAACCTATGTTTATGGTGGAAGGGAGTATACAATTACATTGAAAAGCCTATGTTTCTAGCAGAAAGGGGAATTTAATTAACAACCTATGTTTATGGTAGAAGGTATTGTCTATTATCAAGTCTGTAGTTATGGTAGAAGGTAGTAATTAACGAACATAAGAGGAACCATGTTGATGGTAGAAGGGAGCATTTAGCGTGCATCAGAGGAGCCTGTGTTCATGGTAGAAGGTAGCATTTGGCGGTGTCGGACGGCAGTACCATAATGCTCCCAGATTAGCCCTTCCAGTCTCTGGTCGTGGCGGCTTCCTGCCACTACTGCTTTTTTGCCCGCTCTCCACGAATGCTAATTATCTTCTCTGCCCGAGACATCGCGTCGCCACTGTGCAATCAGTCTCGTCTTGGCTTAGCTTAGCTTTGCTGTCTATATAGTTCTACATCTCTTTACTTTGCTGCCTATACAGATCTACACCACGTGTACGCTTTGGTCTTTGGTGTGTGACTTTTCTTAGGTTTCTCCGTTTTTCACCAGTTTCGACTTTCAATATTTTTGAAGGAGTTATTTGTGTAAGTGAGGTGGTTGTGTGTGACTGGATCGAGGAGACCAATGGGCTAAGCAAGTTGATGAAAAGCTCAAGGGAAACAAATGAAAAGAATAGCTTTCACAGAGATGTGCAGTGCTGAACGGATGCTTCTGAGATCATGATATTATAGAGTTTGAGAAACAAGACAACACTGAGAATGGAAACATGTTCTTAAATGTGCTTTGTGACTCGAGGAGGGCGATAGGTGTTAGTACCATAAGGTTTAATGCATGAGTTCGTCAAACGCTACGTATACGGTACTATCAGGAAGAAGATTGATTTGAATACCTGTGTAGGCTGTGATTACCTGTGAATACCTGTGTAGGATGTGAATACCTGTGTAGGCTGTGATTATGAGGGGAAAAGGACTTCTGCGAACCAAACCTATAGCACTTCTCTTGAGTGATACCTGGAGAAAGCTACTGGTTACTGAGAGCTAAAGACGCGGCACAATGACTGAAAGACGCGGCACAGTGACTGAAAGACGCGGCACAGTGACTGAAAGACGCGGCACAATGACTGAAAGACGCGGCACAATGACTGAAAGACGCGGCACAATGACTGAAAGACACGGCACAATGACTGAAAGACACGGCACAATGACTGAAAGACGCGGCACAATGACTGAAAGACACGGCACAATGACTGAAAGACACGGCACAATGACTGAAAGACGCGGCACAATGACTGAAAGACGCAGCACAGTGACTGAAAGACGCGGCACAGTGACTGAAAGACACGGCACAATGACTGAAAGACGCGGCACAATGACTGAAAGACGCAGCACAATGACTGAAAGACACGGCACAGTGACTGAAAGACACGGCACAGTGACTGAAAGACGCGGCACAATGACTGAAAGACGCGGCACAGTGACTGAAAGACGCGGCACAATGACTGAAAGACACGGCACAATGACTGAAAGACGCGGCACAATGACTGAAAGACACGGCACAGTGACTGAAAGACACGGCACAGTGACTGAAAGACACGGCACAGTGACTGAAAGACACGGCACAGTGACTGAAAGACACGGCACAGTGACTGAAAGACGCGGCACAATGACTGAAAGACGCGGCACAGTGACTGAAAGACGCGGCACAATGACTGAAAGACACGGCACAGTGACTGAAAGACGCGGCACAATGACTGAAAGACACGGCACAATGACTGAAAGACACGGCACAGTGACTGAAAGACGCGGCACAATGACTGAAAGACACGGCACAGTGACTGAAAGACGCGGCACAGTGACTGAAAGACACGGCACAATGACTGAAAGACGCGGCACAATGACTGAAAGACGCGGCACAGTGACTGAAAGACGCAGCACAGTGACTGAAAGACACGGCACAATGACTGAAAGACACGGCACAATGACTGAAAGACGCGACACAATGACTGAAAGACGCGGCACAGTGACTGAAAGACGCGGCACAATGACTGAAAGACGCGGCACAATGACTGAAAGACGCGGCACAATGACTGAAAGACGCGGCACAGTGACTGAAAGACGCAGCACAATGACTGAAAGACGCAGCACAATGACTGAAAGACGCGGCACAATGACTGAAAGACGCGGCACAGTGACTGAAAGACGCAGCACAATGACTGAAAGACGCAGCACAATGACTGAAAGACGCGGCACAATGACTGAAAGACGCGGCACAGTGACTGAAAGACGCGGCACAGTGACTGAAAGACACGGCACAATGACTGAAAGACGCGGCACAGTGACTGAAAGACGCGGCACAATGACTGAAAGACACGGCACAATGACTGAAAGACACGGCACAATGACTGAAAGACGCGGCACAATGACTGAAAGACGCGGCACAATGACTGAAAGACACGGCACAATGACTGAAAGACACGGCACAATGACTGAAAGACGCAGCACAATGACTGAAAGACACGGCACAATGACTGAAAGACGCAGCACAATGACTGAAAGACGCGGCACAATGACTGAAAGACGCCGCACAATGACTGAAATCCGCGCATGGAACAAATATAAGGACGAACTGCTGTTCCGTAATACAGTCAAACAGCTGGAAGCATGCGTTTCCATCGGCAAGTCAGTCAATCGCTGCTCAAATTGACCAGGAACACAGTATTAATGACTCTGCTTAATGCCAATGGTCATGACGCATACACATAGAAACGATTGGTTTCTGATCCTTCCTTTAACATGAGACACATCATGCCAACATTATAGTCAATGTTTTGTTGTTTTCACCCTCAATTAGCATCACAGTACTTTGCAGTCATTCGATACATTGGCCGCATGGCAGACTTGTAACAATGGATTCTCTGTAGCGTTGCCTTTTGTGAAACACTAGTTCAAAAAATGAAAACTATCTGTTCAAGTTGTCTTCGTGGTCCCTTCCTTTTCAACTTCTTCTTTTGTGTCCCCAAAAGCCTGTCCAGGAAAAAATTGCCCTGGGGACGAGCAAATTGCCGGCGGACGAAGCTGCAGCAGAATCTGAACGTGACAGAAATGCCCGCGGGGACAGAAGAAAGAATGTCTTCACTAAAGCCTGTGCTCCCCTCCCACACATATAGTCCTACAACGTTCAAAACCAGCTTGAACCAATTGACCCTTCCCTCTGTTATTAGATTAGATCTTCTTCTTCAATTCTTCTTCTTCTCCCCCTTCTTCTTCTCCTTCTTCTTCTGCTGCTTCTTCTCCTTCTTCTTCTCCTTCTTCTTCTGCTGCTTCTGCTTCAGCGTTCATGGGCTGAAACTCCCACGTGCACTTCTGGGTTGTTTTTTGTGTGTGTGTGTGCACGAATAGATTTTGACGTGTATGACCGTTTTAACCCCGCCATTTAGGCAGCTATACGCCGCTTTCGGGGGATGTTATTAGATCTAACATGAAGGCATTGTCAACGTTAAAAGAAACTTGAATATCTTGAACATAAAGAAATTAAAGTGAAGGTGCAGAACACAACAAACACAATACTAACATAATTATTGTAAGCAATATGCCAACATTTAAAAAGACTTACAGAATAAACACATCAGCTATTAACACGCTGGCAGGGAAGATGTAAGTTACCAATCCCTTGACCTATTTCGATACTCACCATTCTCGCCAAGTCAAGCAAACACCCAGTTAATGACGCACGTCTACTTTTCCATAAATTGTATCCTTTGACGCTAACGCAGAGCTTGCATTAACACAATCCCCCTTTCCGCTGTTATTATTGATCTAACGTAAACATGACCTCTTGACTTAATCTCCAAAGTCGCCATGTCTAGTGACCACACAATTAAGGGAAGATGTCTGTCTCTTCCATCAGCGCGGTCAACTCACAGGGGACACAAAATGGCGGCCACGCAAGGTGACGTAGAATGACAGAAGAGATCTGACGGCAAGACTAAGAGCAGTCAGGAGGGAAAGACGTAGACAGGGCTGTGCGTCCCTGCTTTCTATTCGCACTTGAGGCCGAAAAAAACCTACTAGAAAATCGTGGGAGGGGTCCCGGGACGCATTACACCCGAAAAGAGCGCGTCCTGGGACGCACTTCATGTCTGTTTTCATGCGTACTGTTTTCAGAAAATGTTCTGCGGGATCTGTACCTACAAAAATGTACCGTGTTAATCTAACCGATTTGACCATACAGTTTATATGAAGGGCTCAGAGAACTGAAAAAGTCGGCATTACATCGACATGAGCGCTCCAGGGAGCATGTGTCGGCGATGAACATGCCTTCCGAACGCCAGACCTGCTGACCTGCTGATCTGCTGACCTGCTGACCTGCTGATCTTCTAAATCAAAAGACAAGAAAGGTACGTTTAATTTACGACAAAACAAAACGTTACGCAACAAACGTGATGCTTTGTTTTGTCATGAATTAAACGTTCCCATAACATACCTTTCTTGTTTTATTAATTCTGAATTTTGGAACGTTGGCAGTCCATCTGCTGATCTTCGGACCCTCTAATGTTTCCCAGAAGGGGTCCAAAGACCCCCTATACAGTAAAGTTGGAGGTCCCGGGACCCTCTATGTGAAGCGTCTGTGTGGAGCTCTGCTTAGAGCTGTGTATATAGTCCAGGAGATCGGGACTGTTGACAGATGCTTAGAGCTGTGTATAAAGTCCAGCAGATCGGGACTGTTGACAGATGCTTAGAGCTGTGTATAAAGTCCAGGAGGTCGGGACTGTTGACAGATGCTTAGAGCTGTGTATAAAGTCCAGCAGATCGGGACTGTTGACAGATGCTTAGAGCTGTGTATAAAGTCCAGGAGGTCGGGACTGTTGACAGATGCTTAGAGCTGTGTATAAAGTCCAGGAGGTCGGGACTGTTGACAGATGCTTAGAGCTGTGTATAAAGTCCAGGAGATCGGGACTGTTGACAGATGCTTCAAAAAATCAAGGACTGTGTTAGCAACTGAAGAAGTTGGACTCTGTTGGCCGACGTTGTTGGCAGACTTATACAATTGTGCGGATGTAATCCGAAACAACAAGACTGCTGACGTTCCTCAATCAAGAATTACAGACAGGACTGTTGTTCGTCCGCTTCAAATATCAATAGATCGAGGTTTTAGTGAGTGTTTCGTTTTGCCGTAATAATGTGCGGAGTTTTTAGAGTTAGAGTCTGGCGGCTTTGCGGTGAGAACTGCTGTTGAAGTTGACCGATTTTGCCTTAACGTATTGTTCTATACTGATCTAAGGATGGATCGTGTTTGGAGCAATGTTTCCTGGGTACGTTTGTGTCATTTGTTGGAGATATCATTCGTGCAAGGTATTTGTGAAAAGAATTGTGTGAGAAAAAAACGTATTACGTACGTACGAGATCTTTTGTCAGAATAAGAATTCGTTCAGAATTGGATAGAGGGCCCAGTCATGTTGAAGACAGGCTCTTGTCAGACCGAGCAGCGGATTGCAAAGTGCCATGAGGGCCTCAAGAGAATTCCTGTCTTTCTTCGCAGAGCCGATTTACACCCCCCCCCTCCCTCCCCTAACCACACGCCTAAAAAAAGAACAACAGTGTGGAGGCTTTTAGCCCATTCCAAGGAAGCAGACGCAGCTTTAAAGTGTCTTTGACTGAGAGTTGTTTTGCTGGAGTCCATTACTGTCATACAGACAGGACGGAAGAAGAAGAAAGACAGGACAGTCGAACTTATGACTTAGTTAAAGCTTCGATTTACAACAAATAGTGCAGATACTCGACTTAACTGATTCGTATACATGTCGTTGCCGTCAGATGATGGATTCCAGGAAATAACAAACGGTTAATATGTCTAGAAGTTTGATTCCAAAAGGTCGGCAGCTGCGTCAATGTTTTGGGAGATAGAAAAATCATGTCTAAGAAAACAAAATCCACAAAGGGTGATTGTGAGTCTTTGAGATGATGCTAAACGTTAACGATCGTGTAACACACATCCCCCCTCCCTAAACACACACACACACACACACACACACACACACACACACACACACACACACACACACACACACACACACACACACAGAAAACAGGCTTTTACACGGAATACTTACACGCTTCAAGTTGAACACACACCTGACATCCCCTACCTGCGCCGGCATCTACAACAAATACATTTCACAGATTAACATGGATAACGGTTACGAGGATAAAAAGAGAATAAATCGAGAATACCACATGGCTTGCTGTGCGATCCTTGGTTGACACGAGTTGCCCTTTCCAATGTAGACATTCGAGCGAACAACGAGTGTAAAACTGGTATCACACAGCTGGGAATGTTATATTCTCATTATTCTACATTCTGTAATGGCATGCCTTCTACCTCACACTCTCAAAGACGGAGTCGGAGTGTCAAAATTGAAGACGTGTTTTCTGTAACATCTCTTCCAAAATATAATATCGGACGCCAAAGGCGATATAGAGTACAAAAACCACATACGCCACAGTAGGAAATATAGCGTCACGTGTAAACTCTAACAATTCTTACAGAAGAAACAACAAATGTTTTGAGAATGAAATCTGTCTATGTGACTTGGTCATTATAATCAGTTGATGAGACGATACAAAAATAAAAACAGACCAGCCAACCATTATGAGCAGTGGAAAATTACTTCTGAGGTCCTTGCCAGACTGTAGTTTGACCCGACCTCATTTACATGTTATACACACGTGTGAAGGCATGGTTTAGTCATGACATGGATGGTCTCCATGTAGGATAAAGACGAGGAGGCCTACATTATTGTGTACACCAACATGAAAACACAAGGTATTTGTAAAATGCGTGCTAGAAAAGGTACGGCGCAGAAGTGTGACAGCGTAAAAGTTGATTAGAAAGACAGTGTAGGTTGCTGAACATCATAGAGCGCAGGTTGATGTATCACTGCTTGCCCAGCTCTGAAATCAATGTCTTAGTTCTCATCCACGCCTCAAGGTGGCTTCAGCTGTGGGAGGAGTGAAACTGATGATGTGATGTTGTTGTTGTCTTCTTTTCAAGGGTCTGTTGTTCTCTTGTCTTCAAGGGTCTGTTAAAGTCGTGTCTACATGGATCTGTTGAAGTCTTGTCTGCATGGATCAGTTGAAGTCTTTTCTGCATGGATCTGTTGAAGTCTTGTCTGCATGGATCTTTTGAAGTTTTGTCTACAAAGATCTGTTGAATTCTTGTCTACAAGCATCTGTCGAATTCTTGTCTTCAAGCAGCTGTATAAGTCGTGTCTACGTGGATCTGGTGAAGTCGTGTCTACGTGGATCTGGTGAAGTCTTGTCTACATGGATTTGGTGAAGTCTTGTCTACATGGATCTGGTGAAGTCGTGTCTACATGGATCTGGTGAAGTCGTGTCTACATGGATCTGGTGAAGTCTTGTCTACATGGATCTGGTGACGTCGTGTCTACATGGATCTGGTGAAGTCGTGTCTACATGGATCTGGTGAAGTCTTGTCTTCATGGATCTGGTGACGTCTTGTCTACATGGATCTGGTGAAGTCTTGTCTTCATGGATCTGGTGAAGTCGTGTCTACATGGATCTGGTGAAGTCTTGTCTACATAGATCTGGTGAAGTCTTGTCTACATGGATCTATTGAAGTCTTGTCTACATGGATCTGGTGAAGTCTTGACTTCAAGCCTCTGTTGAATTCTTGTTCATGAGCATGTGTTGAATTTTTGACTAGAAGCATCTGATGAAGTCTTGTCTACAAGCATCTTTTGATTTTTGTCTGGGTGGCCGAGTGGTAACGCTCTTGCGCTCGGAAGCGAGAGGTTGCGTGTTCGACCCTGGGTCAGGCCGCAATTTTCTCCCCCCTTTCCTAACCTAGGTGGTGGGTTCAAGTGCTAGTCTTTCGGATGAGACGAAAAACCGAGGTCCCTTCGTGTACACTACATTGGGGTGTGCACGTTAAAGATCCCACGATTGACAAAAGGGTCTTTCCTGGCAAAATTGTATAGGCATAGATAAAAATGTCCACCAAATACCCGTTTGACTTGGAATAAAGGCCGTGAAAGGTGAATGCTCGCCTAATAGGCTACTGAGCTTTACTGGCCGATGTGAATGCGTTATATATTGTGTGTAAAAAATGTCTGTTTGTCTGTCTGTCTGTAAAAAATTCCATTTCAAACGGCAGAAATTAATATGTAAGCGCCTAGGGCTATATCTAGATTAGGCGCATAAAAAATGATCACAATAATAATAATAATAATAATAATAAGGATCTGTTGAAGGAATTAAAAATGCAGTATGTTGGATCATGTTAATATTTACCACTGAAGGATCGTTACTGTCGGCATCGTGTGTGTGTTATGTTGTGCTTCTGCTGTTTTCATAAACCTTCAACACCGGAATTACATTGAAAAGAATTAAGAGTGTCAAGAACTGACGTTAAGCTCACAGCACGTGAATGTTTTCTGGGCGCATTCAAACACAGAAGGTTCTAAAGTTTTGGAAAAGATCGTAGATGGAGTAGTTTTATGCATTCTTGTTCGTTTTTTTTGTTGTTACATTTAATCCCCCCCTCCCCCCCCCCCCCCCCCCCCCCCCCCCGTTTCAATATATACTACTTGCAAAAAGAAATTCGACATGTGACTTCGTGAGATCAAAGTTTGCGTGTATTTTAAAATCAACTGGACCTTTGAGCACAGAGTTGTGGCTCAGGTCGCACAGAAAGGGCTTCACAATGCGTGCTCAACAGCATCGGGCACCTCCGGCGTATTCATGCTCAACAGCATCGGGCACCTCCGGCGTATTCATGCTCAACAGCATCGGGCACCTCCGGCGTATTCATGCTCAAAACGAGCGTCGATTGGTAAAGCTGAAAGAGACTATCGAAATATAACGTATGATCTTCCTCTTAATTTTATTTTGTATGGTTATTTTCATTTATTTATTTATTTATCTTATTATTATTAACATGTATTTACTTATCTATTTATTTTTGGTCTGCCGGCATTTGGCATTTCTGACATTTAGCTAATGCGTGGTAAATTGTAGAGCTGTTTTAAACTACGGAAATATTAGTAGAATGCTTAGTAATATAACGAGTCCCGCATTTATAATGGGGGATACAGATTTGCGGCATTCTGGCGATTATCAAAATCAGGGTAGAAACTCCTGGATGCTTTCAAGCTGTTTTAGCTTTCTGGTCGCGCGCAGAACAACAAGAAACTTTCACACGGATCGCTTAGTGCTTTCAGTGAATTAAATAACAAACCTACTTAACGGCTAACGTTTCCTACTAGTAAATTAGTGATTTGTCGGTATCACGTACCATGCAATAGTTATATGGCGTACGGTTGGAACTGAGCGCTCAATAATAGATAGGCGTTTACACACAAGTCTGTGAGTCTGCGAGTGTGGGCTGAAACATCATATGGTAGAGAGTTTTGTGAACCAGCATTTTGCGTAGAGGTATTAACATTGAAAAATTCCATGTTGTGTTGTTAAGAAGCAAATACCCCCAAAAGTTGTGATTCTTTAGGTTGAGGTCGCTGTGGCCCAAACCAATGCCAGTCGCGATTATTCATCACTTGTCAAATGAGAATTAGGTGCAACTTTTTAACTTTTGTTTTAACGATTTTTTTATATTCTATTCACGCGTGGTCATTTATATGTGTCAGTAAATATAATTGAAATAATAAAACCGACGAGGAATTTGTATAAGGCGTGTTTGTGTATCATGTACTCCTGTTATACCCCGGTCACACAGAGACGCCGCTTCTACTCCGTTGTAAAATTGTCGGAGAGCGTGGCCAATCGTGGACCAAACGTGGGAGGATCTCCATGAGCGTGGCTTGGTCGGGGTGGGATCTGCTAGGTCGCGAACCTGCACGCTCTCCCTACGCTTATTTTGAACTGCACAAAACAATCGTAGCCGGGTATGGGCGCAGTTCAGTCGTGATGTATTTTTTTATGGCCCCCAGCTCTACGTTTTTACAACGACCATGCCGATCACTCTGATCTAAAAAGGTTATCAAGTCGGGGCTCTCCTTCAAAATGCAGCACATGGCGAATAAAAAAACACCATCACGACTATATTGCGGCCGCACCCGGCTACGCTTGTTTTGTGCAGTTCAAAATAAGCGTAGGGAGAGCGTGCAAAAAACAGATAGACTACTTACGTTCCAAAATTCAGAATCAAAGTTATTATCAAATGATATAGTATCAGTATCATTGATTAAATTCAGAAGTTAAGTTTAAAACCTGTACTATGTACGTGTTCGTCTGTCTGTCCACTGTAAAGACCGTTGGGACGACGTACCGTACTTGTCAACGTTTTGTTTTGTCATAAATGAAGCGTTCCAATAACTTGCAATTCTTGTGTTTTGATTCTTTCTGTGAACCACAGAAAAGTAAAAACACATTTATTGATGTCATTATTTCCTGCCCTCGGCATCTATTGTTGTGCACGGGGTGACCTATTTTCATCTATAGGCGATCACTTTCCATGGTTTGACGCGGCAGTAAAACGGGAAATGAAGTCTGCCGTGGCTATTGATCGTAAATTGTTGTGTTTAGTTGAAGTCATCTGAAGGAAATGAAACTTGCCTGGTCTTTTGTTGGAGAATGGCTTGATGTTGCTGTTGTGATGCCAGGGCACGGGACTTACAGGGTATAGCTTTGTTGCCATGCCTTACAGGGTATAGCTTTGTTGCCATGCCTTACAGGGTATAGCTTTGTTGCCATGCCTTATTTGCTTCGTGCAGTCGGAAGGATGCAAGACTAGAAGAGCGTGCGAGCTCGGGTACTGCCTATCGGCCTGCGGGTCAGTTCTGTCGCTGTGTGTCCAAAGTCCACGCTCTGTTCCAAGACAACTGTCAACATTCATGAATCTTTTCTGAATGGCAGTAGTTTGATACGAAACGTATACCAAAAACACATGTTTGATGATTAAATTCTGTTCATGTATTGTATTAAAACCATAGCCTAGTCTCAAATCTTCTTCTTCTTCTTCTGCGTTCTATATTTATGGCCTAGTCTCAAATGACTTCAAGAGCCTTAAACAGGCCTTTTCAAGTCCAAATGGAAACTGACATGTTAGTTGTGCAGAATTGTCGGAATCGGCAAATTGTTGTCCCCGTTGCAAAACACTGCAGTTTCCGCAAAATCGGCTACGATTTGCCGAATCTGTGTTAGGGTTTCTAAAATTTTCCCTGCTGTGCTAAATCGTCACCTAATTCTGCGATATACCGACAGATGCAGATCGAGGTTTCAGCTAGACTAAGTATCATCATTCCCCCGATGGCGGGTCTTGTTGATACGTAGAGGTGAGACGTGTAGCTGTGGAATCCAACGACCCAAAGGAGCGGTCGAGTCGACCACAATGCACTTCGCACTGACAGAGCTTGCGAACATTTCATATTCATGAGCACATGCCCTGTGAAGGACCATAATGAGGTGCAGCGTCCAACAGGACAGTTCTTTCAATATGTCTTGCACCTGCGCTATCAACTGAAGTTGTTTGTATTTTGTTGGTGCTAGGTAAGCAGGATCCATATTGACTTCGTCACACAGAAATGCCCTGGCAGTTGTTACATTGTCATAATTATAACAATGCCGCTTCATTACTTAATCATGGTTTTTGACGGACAAAAAGAAATCCGATACAAGATAGCACGATGTGCTGGTTGTTTTGTCAGAACAATGGATAACTTTGTAGATATTATCGAGAGGAAGGCCGCCATTAGGACCAACAATTATTGTGTTTTAGCCGGCTGAAGCCTTGGCGTAATGGCTAAATTACATCCCTCATTTTCTGAGCACGGCTGGCATTGTGGGTGTGGATCTAACGCCCTGTCGCACAAGTGAGAGCTAAATTGTTGACGTGGTTTGCCGGGACTGCGATCCATTAGTCATACTGCATTATTTACCAAGTTGCTGTACGTGTTTTGTTCTGGCACGTACAGCTAGCGGCCATGTACCATTGACAAACGTAGACAGATTTCTCGACATTACATTACCAGCCACGCAAGGACAGGGCCTCTGTTGGACGAAGTCGTTCGCTTTGATGATTAAATCGCCCAGTGGTTGCTGTGTGCTTGACCTTTTGAACGTATTAGTGTGCACAACATTGTGGCTCGTGCAAAAAGCGATCGGTGGGTGGTCTTGGTGTACTGTGACCTTTACCCTGTCACCAACTGACCTTGTTATGCGCGTGCCCCGATACTGACTGCGGAAATTGACATACTGATATCATTGGTGTGTATCGGAGTGTGAAGGTCTGCAGGGTTCTGAGTAAACTGGGAGGCTCTGCAGTAGCGTCACTGTATCCCATTTTGTCTGACAGTGATAGATTGGACGCAAAAGTCTCTGTCCAATGCAAATGATTCTTGTTGAGTGTTTCAACCCAGAGAATGTCGTTCAACGCACGTTCACTTTAAGACGTGTTTACTTAAAACATTCCAGCTAATCCGCTGGAAAGCGATTCAGTTGATCGAGTAAGCCTAGTCGTCTCCATGACTAAACCAGTTTCTTCCACGAAATGCCAGCAGAATCAGTTATACGGCTGAAAGCGGCTTCTTGAGCATGCATGTGATATATGGTTACATGTGATGTGACCTTTAAATATTAAAAAAAGCATTCTCCCAATTGTCTTTTTATACAGCATAATTATGCGACTGTATTTGTGACTGGTACCTGCTTTAATTCGTCATCCGGATCTGCGCCACGAAACCATTATCTCTAGAGATACCAGATTATATTCAGCGATTGTAATAAACACTTCCGGATGTTATTTGCACGTCTAAACGAACATGGTGTGTTAGAACCGGCCAGTTTCTCTGGTTTCTCGTTCAGTGGATGTTTTCTGTGTGAACAGGATCATGTTCTCACGTCCTTCAATGATGGATTTCACGAGTGTGTGCAGAAGCAGATTGTACGAAGTGAGTGATTGTTAGAAGTCTGCAATTCCCTGCACTCAAAATGACGGAACTGTGGTACCGGATACAGCGCCGCTATTACAAAAGCAGTGTGTGTGCTAACGGCACGTCAAAAACAAACGGTTCAAGTGACATCAAGCAGCGAAGCAAACCCACGGTGGAGTATAACACGACGCTGGAAGAGGAATCACACGACGGCTCTGCTGATGCAGACACGTCTCAAAACCGCCACGACAACTCGAGTTCTGCACGTGCTGAGAATCCAGAAACCAAGTTCCTTACTGAGAAACCTTCCAGCAGGAGCAACAACTTGTGGTCAAAGTCAGAACCGGACACCCGTCTTCCCCCTTCGGACTCTGCCTGTTCTTGCTCGTCCAGCACGGTGACCGTGACAGTGTCGCCCTCCAACACGCACGTGTCCAACGTGGAAGTGCACTCGGAGCCTGACGGTGGCCGTCACTCCACCAGCACGCTGGCGTCCTCCTCCGTCAGACTAGAGCCTGTGGACTCTGGGGTGGAACTCAGGCCGCCAGACTCCAACAGCCAGCGATCCAGTGGCTCCTGGTGTGTCCTCGACATTCAAAATTGCCTGGTTTCTGATCCCGTTGGGTCGGTACAACAAGAAGGACAGAGTCAAAGTTCTGTGAAATGTGATGATAGAACTTCAACATCTGTCACTCCTCAGCGTAGCTTGCATGAAGACTCCAGACGTGGTTCTCGGAATTCGTGTCAAAACAGTGTCAGGTTCGCTACAGCAAAAGTTCGAACTGAAAATCAAATCACATCTGCTGACCCTGCCTTGGAACAAACTAATTGTGACAAACGTGTCGCGTGTAGTGTTTCGCGAGTGCCTAAACATCGTGTGTCATACAACGAGACTTATCCAGAACCCAGTGGACCCCGTTCTCACGACAAGAAGTGCATCACGATGACGTCATCCTCCTCAAGCCCGACCGTGAGAGTGTCACGTACCAGAGAGCGACGTCACGGCGAACACAGGTCGTCACTCCGTCACTCGCAAAACCATTCCCAAACCCAGTCCCAGTCCCAGGAAAAGGGCTCGGTTCTTGCACAATCCCACCACAGTCGTTCAGCGCACTCCCATTCCCAAGACAGACATTCAGCGTCGGCGCAGTCCCGCGAGAGACCTTCGTCCAATTCCAAGCCTAGAAACACACACTCGGTGCCATCAAAATCCCTTGATGTTCCGTCCCACCACTGGGACAGACGGTCCGGGTCCTCACAGTCACGTGATAAGGACACAACCCGACCCCGGTCCAAAGACAAACACTCAGCCCCCTCCACATCCCTAGACGTGCCTCCCCACTCTCGGGACAGACGATCAGGGTCCTCACAGCCCCGCGACAGAGACACTTCTCAATCTCGGTCCAGAGAAAGAAGGTCGGTGTCTCCCCGGTCCCAGGAGGCCCCGTACCACTCAAAGGACAGACGTTCAGCATCCTCGCAGGACAGAGAGTCGACGTCATCTCAGTGCGAGGAGAGACGGTCTTCCCCCGTGCAGCACAGATGGAAGGACCTAGCCGAGGCCATGCGGCGCTACAGAGAGCAACAGGCGAGGAAGGAGAACGGTCGTCATGGTGACGGTGTTGGCGATGACGCGGAGAAGCAGGACCAAGAGAAGCTGGTGAAGATTGTCTTCAGCAACGTGTGCTACGTGATGCCGCTGAGGGCTGGTCTGCCTGCACGACAGGAGGTAATGATCGCAGCGTGAACACGTAGAGCGGGGTCAGTTCTGAGGGGAGCTGGAGGGTTTAGACCTTGTAATGATTCTTTTGGTTGAAAAATACGTGTTTGAAAGAGAGAGAGAGAGAGAGAGAGAGAGAGAGAGCAATCATCTCCAGCAGTTGGGGTTTTGTTGTTGTTAATCATTGTATTTTGTAAAAGAAATAATTAAAAAGAACTTGCATTTTAGTTTCTGGAGGGTATTACTTTAGGATAGAGGAGGAGTATATCAGCGGATTTTTTTCTGTGCTCATTTACCATTTTAGCTAACGAGTGAGTGAACACAGCAGCCAGATTCTTTTACCCATCAGGTTTCTCGTAAACTTAATTGAAATATTGCAACTGTTAAGAGAAAACAACATTCAGACAATATGTTCAGTTATCTAATGTACACAGACCCGGCTTCGTTTGGCATGTCCGACCTGTACGCCTCTATTTAAGTCTGTATTTACCCTTAATATACAGGATGTGGGTCGGTCGATGCGTGGGGTTTATCATGCACTCAACGCTTCACGATCAAGCCAACGTTATTCCGGGGTTCAATAGGAATGTGCGGGTGATTGTATCATTGTGCAATCCGCTCACGCCCGCTTCGTTGCGTTTTGCGCGTGATTGCTTCTTCCTTTTTCTTAGCGGTGTGTGTGTGTGTGTGTGTGTGTGTGTGTGTGTGTGTGTGTGTTGGTGTGTGTGTGTGTGTGTGTGTGTGTGTGTGGTTGTATTTACGTGTGAGTGTTTACGTGTGTGTGTGTGTGTGTGTGTGTGTGTGTGTGGTTGTATTTACGTGTGTGTGTGTGTGTATGTGTGTGTGTGTGTGTGTGTGTGGTTGTATTTACATTTGTGTGTTTACGTGTGTGTGTGTGTGTGTGTGTGTGTGTGTGTGTGTGTGTGTCTGTGTCTGTGAGTGTGTGTGTGTGTGTGTAGTTTGAGGGAGGGGAAACTGATCGTCAGCAGTAATTCTCCACTTAGACTGTGGATGAATAAATAATTATTGACCTACGGCCTGCAGCAAATGTTATGGACATTCGCTTCTTTTGCTTATTCAGAATCTGATTGAAAGTTGTTTTGTTTTGGTTTGTTTGTTTGCTGGTGTTGTTTGTACATGTTGTTTTTGTGTCCGCTTTGTTTGTTTGTTTGCTGGTGTTGTTTGTACATGTTGTTTTTGTGTCCGCTTTGTTTGTTTGTTTGCTGGTGTTGTTTGTACATGTTGTTTGTGTGTCTGCTTTGTTTGTTTGTTTGCTTGATCGTTTGTGGAAGGGGATTGCACACACAAAAAAGTGATGTTAAGATCGTGTTGGGTTGAATGTGACCATGGTTGACAGTCCTGGCCAGGTATACACTTGTTGCTGATACATCAGACGTCATTCCTTTCCGTCGTGACAAGGGAACAAATACAGTCATGACATCCTAGAAATGTGGATTGTTTGATTATTAAAGTACTTTTGGGGGGATAATTTATCCACCTATTAACGATTTGTACAACGTCTGTCGAACTTGTTCGCTGTATCGAACGCGTATACGGGTTTCTCTCATTAATTCCGCTACTTACAAAAAACCTGGAGGTCAATTTGGGTAATTGACCGTGAAAATCAGAGTGGGTTACATTTTCAACTCAACCATATTAAAACTCGTCGCATCGGTTTCGTAAAATCAAGAATTATTGTAACTAATGATAATGATTCGGTAAGGGCTCTTGAAAGGGTTAACTCAAGTGTTGTCACGTGACGCGGTTCAAATGGTGAAGTCATCAGTTGTTCGCAAATATAAAACTATTGTGCAACTTCATTTCCTGATGCTATCTAGCAGTAGACCGGGAGTTTACAGTTGTATTAATACCAAGCCGCTAAGGGCAATGGAGGTTGCATTTCTGCGATTGAAGTTGTTAAGTTCCCTCCAGCCTGCCAGCATGCATCTCCCGTTACAATATTTGATTACTGCCCAAAGAAAAAACAATGAGAGCTTTCAACAAAAGCGGGAACAGTTTTCTCCACAATTACCGCCTAAAGAAAAGACAATAAAAGCTTTCAAAACAAAAAAAGTTTTCTCCATAATTCACATATTGCAAAATGTCAAAGGCCGAGAGTCCAGAAAATCATAACATTGCTTCAAGCTGAGGCCACAAACGACTTTAATCCCACAGACTTCACGCAGCAATCACACTTCGTGGGCCGTTTATCACACAACAATCTCTCAGCTCTCATCTTCTGCCAATCAAGCCTGAAGCTCCAGACTGTCTTTCTGTGCATTTTGCGGCAAATTACAGCCAGCAGGGACGATTGATTTTGGTCTGTTTTTTCCTCAAGAGCTGTCATTGACCCAAATCTCGTCTCAGGCCGGCAATTGGACCAGCACTTGAACTTGTTTCTTAGTCGGACCACTTGTGTCTCGGTCGAACCACTTGTGTCTTGGTTTGGACCACCATCGTGTTTGTCAATTGACACTCTGCGCCCCGTATGGCAATGATTGCGCACGTGACATTCGGCGTCAAGTGTTTGTGTGCACATATTCAACAACTGTTGGTTTTTGTCTTTGAGGGCCCGGGGGGCAAGGAAAACGTGTGATTAGTTTTCTTGGGGCAGACATGATGTGTGTGGAGCAGTCTTGCGAAGGATGTATTCAGGGTGCGAAGTGTCAGCTTATTATTGTTGGTCATTCTTTTCCTTCGTAAACGTGGGTTGTAGAAGTATAGGAGAGTCAAGTTCACCACCCTTTTCTTTATTTGTTGTTGTTTTTGTTGTTGTTGCTGTTGTTGTTGGATAATACATGTAGAATATTATTTGATGAGTCATAGGTTTTGGAAAACAAAAGTTATTCTATAAATATGTTAGTGTTTTTTTAAGAGCTCAAATGAGTTTGCGGAAGCGCTCTTCAAATATCCTTCTAAAGTGTGTAGATGTTTGTCTGTATGAATCCATCTCAGCTGGTGTCTATGTATTCTTAATGTCTTCTAGTATTATCGGTCTTTGCCGTTTTCTCTCTCTCATCTCAGCTGCCTTGGTAACCCGTCTCGACAGTCACCTCTTTCTTATGCTGACCTGTGCGCTCAGAGTACCCAGCCCCATCTGTTTTCAGTTTAAGGTAACAACAAAACTGTACTCACCAGATACAAGAACATACAAGGAAACGAACATAACTAGCTTCGACTTCAATTCAAAACGGATAACTGGTAAGGAGAGAGAAAAACAGAAGAAAATAAGCTCAGAAGACTTATTTCCGGTCTGCTAAACGAAAGCCACCGTATACTGAACTAAAGCCACCGTATACTGAACTAAAGCCACCGTATACTGAACTAAAGCCACCGTATACTGAACTAAAGCCACCGTATACTGAACTAAAGCCACCGTATACTGAACTAAAGCCACCGTATACTGAACTAAAGCCACCGTATACTGAACTAAAGCCACCGTATACTGAACTAAAGCCACCGTATACTGAACTAAAGCCACCGTTGTCTGTGTTGCAGGAACACCTGTTTGACGTGAGCGACCTGCAGCACGAGCCGCCCCTCATCTCCAAGTGCGGCAGTCTGGAGGTCACCTTCTCCTACGAGGCGGCCAAGTGTAAGATGACCGTCACCATCCACCGGGCACGCGAGATCCCGGCCAAGGACCGCGGCGGTGCAAACAGCACTCAGGTACGGTGCACTTGTACCTAAAGCTAGTGTGTATGCACTTGAAATTATCGTCACACGTCAAGGGGTCAAGAGGCGCCAGCGCAACACAAATGGGGGGGGGGGAGGGGGGTCAGAATTCCCGTCAGGTGAGACCTTAGCCGCTGTTCAATGACTTTCAAATAACTGTCACCATCCACAAAATGACAAGGATCGTGGTGCTAACAGCCGCACACAGATATATAGGGTCCACTTTCCACTTGTTACCGTCAGCGACGGATGTCTCAGGGCCTTTTCTATGCCACAAAATCTGCATGAAACAACAGTTACAACATCACGATAGTAACAGAAAATAAACAAGGCGATAAGGGAATTGTTGCGTAGGTTTTCCACACACACCAAGCCCTCGTTGGGAAAAGCTTTTCTATACTCCCGCCGGACACCAAAACCCTTACAACATTTGTTTGGGTTTTGTCACTTGAACATTACACAAATGGGCCTGACTGTATGTTGCCATGGGTTACAGGTCCGCCTGATGATGCTGCCCACCAAGAAACAGCGTTACAAGACCAAGGTCAAGGAAGGTCAGGAGCCAGTGTATGAGGAGACTTTCGTCTTCACCAAGGTCACGCCAGGTAAATATCATTAGAAACGTCGAGCAAGGATTGTGTTATGTCAGCATATTTTCGGGAGAGAGAGAGATGGGGTTGGGAGAAAGAGAGAGACACACACACACACAGAAGGAGAGCCAGGGAGAGACAGGGAAGGATAGAGAGAGAGAGAGAGAGAGAGAGAGAGAGAGAGAGAGAGAGTCTATTGCTCTGTTCCCGTTGGTGTGTGCCTGGTTGGTGGATTGACGAGTGGACGTAAACTGATAAAACTATCAAGATAAGTTTTGTGTGAATATTTGTTTGTCTGTTCACTTAAAAGACCGTTGAGTCGAAATATCTGTGAATGCATTGTTTTGTCAATAACAAACGTTCCAACAACCTACCTTTCTTGTTTTTTTATTCTGAATTTTGGAACGTTGGCAGTCTCTTTGTTTTTGGATTTAGTTAATTATGAGTTTGACAAAAGTGACTTGACTGTCCACCAGACGAGGTGCCCGGCATGGGCCTGAGGTTCCGACTGTACGGGTTGGAGCGGATGCGGAGAGAGCGGATGATCGGAGAGAGCGTCATCGGCTTTGCCTCCCTCAACCTGGACGAGCCAACCACGCACTGGGTCATCCTGGAACCTCGCAGCAACCTCAGCGTGAGTCTACCTTGACGTTGGTGTGACAAGTTAACTGCAGTTCGGTGTTAATGCTAATCTTTCCCGAAGAGATAAGTCGCTTGTTCATGTCAATGATTGTTATTCTCTCAGGTGCCAGGGGACTGGTTCCGAACAACTCTCACTTATTCTGTTACACATGTCGTATGCATTTAGAGCGTTTACTTCCCTTTGTTTATTAGATCTCCAAACAGCGCTCTGCCTCATGTGGTTAACATTCTCATTCCCGGAGAGATTGTTTTACAGACATCAGTCCTCGTAGCAGGTCTACTTGTCTCCAGACATGGCTTTCACATAACATGTCTTTATTTCAAATCTGCCAATGCCAGAACTAATTCACGTGTTCTATAAGGTTGTGGAAATAAAAGAGTCATTATTTGCATTGTTATTCCCACTCAGAAGCGACGGACCAGTCAAAGTTGACTGTTATGTGATCAGGAAGACTCTCTTGTTCAAAGGTTTCCAATTTGACTGATGAATGTAGCTTCTTGGTTATAAAGAGATAAAAAAAATAATATTAAAAAAGGCTCAACACAGCAGATGATTGATGTACGAGTACCAAACACTCAAGCACAAAGACTCGCCACACATCCAACTCTTGGTGTTGTTGACAGCACACACACACACACACACACACACACACACACACACACACACACACACACACACACACACACACACACACACACACACACACACATACACACACACACACACACACACACCACTAACACACACACGTATATACACACACATTACACACAACACACACACGTTATACACACACACATTATACACAACACACTCACACACACACACACACACACACACACACACACACACACGATCACACTCACACACACACACACGATCACACTCACACACACACACACGATCACACTCACACTCACACACACACATAAACACACACACACACACACACACACACGATCACACTCACACACACACACTCACACACACACACTCACACACACACACACACACACACACACGATCACACACACACACACACACACACACACACGATCACACTCACACACACAGACACACGATCACACTCACACACACACACACACAATCACACTCACACACACACACACACACACACACACACACACACGATCACACGCACACACACGATCACACTCACACACACACACACGATCACACACACACACACACACGATCACACTCACACACACACACACACACACACACACACACACGATCACACTCCACACTCACACACACACACACACACACACACACACACACACACGATCACACTCACACACACACTCACACACACACACACACACTCACACACACACACACACACACACACACACACACACGATCACACTCACACACACACACACACACACACACACACACACACACACACACACTCACTCACTCACAAACCCCACCACCACCCTACCCCAACAGTTTTACCCCACCACTTGATGTCATCCACAGCACGGTGACTCCGGGTTCGACGTGTCTAGCCTGTCGAAGAGCGACTCGGCGTCGTCCACCCAGTCTCTGCAGCACGGCGGCATGCCGGAACTCCTGGCGGGCCTGGCCTACAACAGCACCACGGGCCGTCTCGCCGTGCAGGTCATCAAGGGCAGCAACTTCAGGAACATGGCCATGAACAGAGCGCCAGGTAACCATTCTTTTCTCTTGGGCTAGATAGGTCGTTCTGAAACTTAGACAGTTACTAAAGGTAAAAAAAACAAACACACCTTTTAATTCAGGAAAAGAAAATGTCACAAGAACCTCCAGACCTAAGTGACTTTACAGTCGACAAACAAGAGGCACACCATACAAAAAAGATCCATGCTGTGACGTATTAGTCTCTTTGGGTGTCAGGGACTTTGTGTTAGTGACGATGTTGTTGGATGAGCTTAGAAAAGCATTATATGGTTCATAAACACAAGACTGCATGGTTTTAGTTATGAGCTCAGGCTTGGAATGTCCATGATGTTCTGCACTAAAGCAATACCTAAAGAGGAAATTCATCAACAGTTTGAAGCAGTCAGGTCAGTGCCACTGTGTGTGTGTATTGGCTGGTCACTTTACTTATCATTGATAAGACTGTTGTATATTGGCTGGTCACTTTACTTATCATTGATAAGACTGTTGTGTATTGGCTGGTCACTTTACTTATCATTGATAAGACTGTTGTGTATTGGCTGGTCACTTTACTTATCATTGATAAGACTGTTGTGTATTGGCTGGTCACTTTACTTATCATTGATAAGACTGTTGGGCCGAGGTACACCAAGCAAAACTGGCTGGCACCCAACTGAATGGGAACAAATCGCGAGGTCTGATTGGTTGAAATCACAACATAACTCAATTCAACCAATCCAAGCCCGAAGCTTCGTATCATCCATTTGGGAGGCACTCAGTGTTGCCTCGTGCACCTTAGCCCTTTAAAAAAAACCTATTTTGGTCGTTCCACCTGCTCTCTTTTTACCTGCCCTTCCACAGACACCTACGTCAAAGTGACGCTGATGTCGCCGTCGGGTCAGGAGCTACAGCGGTGCAAGACGTCAGTACGACGCGGTCAGCCCAACCCGCTGTTCAAGGAGACCTTCATGCTGCAGGTGCCGCTCTTCCAGCTGCCCGAGGTCACGCTCATGGTGTCCGTCTACAACAAGAAGAGCATGAAGAAGAAGGAGATGATCGGATGGTTCTCACTGGGTGAGCGTCTGTCTGTGGGAGGGGGTGGCTCTATGATGGAAGAAGGAGATGATCGGATGGTTCTCACTGGGTGAGCGTCTGTCTGTGGGAGGGGGTGGCTCTATGATGGAAGAAGGAGATGATCGGATGGTTCTCACTGGGTGAGCGTCTGTCTGTGGGAGGGGGTGGCTCTATGATGGAAGAAGGAGATGATCGGATGGTTCTCACTGGGTGAGCGTCTGTCTGTGGGAGGGGGTGGCTCTATGATGGAAGAAGGAGATGATCGGATGGTTCTCACTGGGTGAGCGTCTGTCTGTGGGAGGGGGTGGCTCTATGATGGAAGAAGGAGATGATCGGATGGTTCTCACTGGGTGAGCGTCTGTCTGTGGGAGGGGGTGGCTCTATGATGGAAGAAGGAGATGATCGGATGGTTCTCACTGGGTGAGCGTCTGTCTGTGGGAGGGGGTGGCTCTATGATGGAAGAAGGAGATGATCGGGATGGTTCTCACTGGGTGAGCGTCTGTCTGTGGGAGGGGGTGGCTGGCTCTATGATGGAAGAAGGAGATGATCGGATGGTTCTCACTGGGTGAGCGTCTGTCTGTTGGAGGGGGTGGCTGGCTCTATGATGGAAGAAGGAGATGATCGGATGGTTATCAGTGGGTGAGCGTCTGTCTGTGGGAGGGGGTGGCTGGCTCTATGATGGAAGAAGGAGATGATCGGATGGTTCTCACTGGGTGAGCGTCTGTCTGTGGGAGGGGGTGGCTGGCTCTATGATGGAAGAAGGAGATGATCGGATGGTTCTCACTGGGTGAGCGTCTGTCTGTGGGAGGGGGTGGCTGGCTCTATGATGGAAGAAGGAGATGATCGGATGGTTCTCACCGGGTGAGCGTCTGTCTGTGGGAGGGGGTGGCTGGCTCTATGATGGAAGAAGGAGATGATCGGATGGTTCTCACTGGGTGAACGTCTGTCTGTGGGATGGGGTGGCTGGCTCTATGATGGAAGAAGGAGATGATCGGATGGTTCTCACTGGGTGAACGTCTGTCTGTGGGATGGGGTGGCTGGCTCTATGATGGAAGAAGGAGATGATCGGATGGTTCTCACTGGGTGAGCGTCTGTCTGTGGGAGGGGGTGGCTGGCTCTATGATGGAAGAAGGAGATGATCGGATGGTTCTCACTGGGTGAGCGTCTGTCTGTGGGAGGGGGTGGCTGGCTCTATGATGGAAGAAGGAGATGATCGGATGGTTCTCACTGGGTGAGCGTCTATCTGTGGGAGGATATGTGGGTGGGAGGGGGTGGCTGGCTCTATGATGGAAGAAGGAGATGATCGGATGGTTCTCACTGGGTGAGCGTCTGTCTGTGGGAGGATATGTGGGTGGGAGGGGGTGGCTCTATGATGGAAGAAGGAGATGATCGGATGGTTCTCACTGGGTGAGCGTCTATCTGTGGGAGGATATGTGGGTGGGAGGGGGTGGCTGGCACTGTGATGGAAGAAGGAGATGATTGAGTGGTTGTCTCTACGTGAGTGGTGTTTGGGGATATTCCAATAGGGAGGGGAAGAGGTTGGAGGAGAGAAGGTGTGTGTGTCTGCCTGTCTGTGTCTATCTATCTACCTGTCTGCCTGTCTGTCTACCTGTCTGTCTGTCTGTCTGTGTCTATCTGTCTACCTGTCTGTCTGCCTGTCCGTGTCTATCTGACTACCTGTCTGTCTGTCTGTCTGTCTGTATCTCTCTGTCCGTACCTGTCTGTCTGCCCGTCTGTCTTTCTGTGGGAGTGTGAGTGGCTGGCTGCCTGTATGGTGACCGTCTACAACAAGAAGAGCATGTAGAAAAAGGAGATGATCGGATGGTTCTCACTGGGTGAGTAGCCATGGGAGAGGGTGGGGGTGGACTGAGAGGGATGTGTGTGTGGAGGGGCCGTGGGGTGAGATAAGGTGTGTGTCTGTGTCACCCTCATGGTGTCCATCTACAACAAGAATAGCATGAATTGGATGGTTGGCACTCAGTCGGTGAGTGGTGTTTAGGGATAGGGGAGTGAAGGTGGTGAAGCAGGATTTGTGTGTTGTAGGGGGTGGGAGTGTGTCTGTCTTTCTATCTGTCTGTCTGTCTGTCTGTCTGTCTGTGTTTCCAGCTCTGTATATAATGAAAAGAAGAACCCCACTTGATCCTGCGCTTTAACTCATGAACAGGAAAGCAAATACAGAAATTGTTTGACCATCACGGTGATGCTGATGTGGCAAAACTGCAATGACAACAACACAGGTGATGATACTGGTGCTGGTTATGATTAAGAGGGTAGGGTGAGGGCACGGGATAAAATGAAGGTAGTTAATGCCCACTCTGACTGTGTTGCAGGTCAGAACAGCAGCGGGGAGGAGGAGAGCTCTCACTGGGCTGACATGAGGGAGAGCAAGGGGGAGGAAGTGTGTCGCTGGCACGTGCTGCTCGAGTCCTAGTCCCTGCTCAGTCGCCCTGTCATCATCTCTCTCTACTTCTGGACCATCACTCTGCCGTCAAGGGAAGCTGGCTATCTCTGGCTATCTCTGGCTATCTCTGGCTATCTCGTCTGACTGGCGGCTCATATTATCTTTCATGTGCACTCTGCAGTGACATTTTGGAAGATTTTCAAAGACTGAAAAACGTTGTTGCTTGGTGGTTCTGTTTACACGAACCTCCTTTTGAAAGAGAGGCTGTGAACTGTTGGAAACTGAATTCATTACGAGAACCGTTGAGGTTTAATCTAATTGATTGTTATGTTCAGAATACACAATCTTTGCTGAGAATGACTGTTGATTTGAGAGGGGTACTGGTATGAAACTGACTTAGTTCTTAGTCAACCCATGAACGTTGATTGCTTAATTCGCCCACAATTACGGTTTAACAGATAACTTATTGGTGATCCAGCCAACACTTCTCTTTAAACTGTCTACAGTTTAGCAAGAAATTCACTTGATGCTTTGGGATTTTTGTTGTTGTTGAGGCTGACCAACAGAGTGTTAAAGTCCCGAGTGCTGGGACGGGGCGGCGTGGTAGCATACTGGGAGAAGGAACAAGCGTCGGGACAAGCAAAAAGAGAATGAACCACAAAAAAAAATATAAATATAAAAAAAATACATAAAAAAAAAATAAAAAAAATTAAAGTCCCGAAACAGAAAGACTGCTAACGTTCCAAATCAAGACAAACACCAAGAAAGGTTACGTTTTCACAATGTTTAATTCAGGACAAATAAAAAATTCACAAGAACTTTGACCTTGCGGCCTTTAAAGTGGCCAAACAAGAGACACCACAGACAGAGGAAAGAAATGATGCCGTCAATTATCTGAGAATGTCCAAACGATGGTCGTAGCAATTTCAAGACAATGATGCAGAAAGAAAGAAATGATGCCGTCAATTATCTGAGAATGTCCAAACGATGGTCGTAGCAATTTCAAGACAATGATGCAGAAAGAAAGAAATGATGCCGTCAATTATCTGAGAATGTCCAAACGATGGTCGTAGCAATTTCAAGACAATGATGCAGAAAGAAAGAAATGACGTCAGCGTCGAAAGAATGGTATGAGCGCAATTACAGATTGTTCACTGGCGAAATCAGTGTGAAAGTACAGACAGTTGTGGACTATCTAACGATAGCTCTCTGGTGATTCTTTGGAAAGGAAAATGGCCACGCTTCCCTTTTGCAGATCGTGGCAGCTGATATATATGACGGCTTACCAGTGCCAAAACCTCATAATTGTAATTATCAAGGGAAAATTAGTAATTTTCCCTTGATAATTACCCTTTTCACGTGTTTATTACTAATTTTCCCGGAATAATTACTAACTTTCACCTGTTAATTACTAATTTTTAGTTTTGGCTCACTTCCTGACGGATTGCTAGTGCCAAAACTAAAAATTAGTAATTTTCCCGTGAAAATGAGTAACTAACAGGTAAAAACAGTAACTGACAGCGTTAATTAGTAATTATCACGTGATAATGGGTAACCCCAGGTTTTGGCACTAGTAAGCCGTCATAGGGCTTACTAGTGCCAAAACTTCATAATTGTAATTATCAAGGGAAAATTACTTAAAATTAGTAATTTTCCCTTGATAATTACAATTTTCACGTGTTAATTACTAATTTTTAGTTTTTGCTCACTTCCTGACAAAATGCCCAAACTAAAAATTAATTAAAACTAATTATCCTGTGAAAATGAGTAACTAACGAGTGAAAACAGTAACTGACAGCGTTAATTAGTAATTATCACGTGATAATGGGTAACCCCAGGTTTTGGCACAAGTAAGCCGTCATAGATACAGGCTGTGTTATGATTATGTGGAGTTAAACGTGACAGTTGATTAAGGCCACACAGATGAACAGTTTTACGGTGACATAAAGAAGCCTTTGAAGACCTGCTTAAAATCAGTTTATGAGTACCATGTTGTTGTTTTCTTCAAGAATCAAGATTGAGATTTAGAGTTCAAGTTGTCTGTGATTTCGGACCTAATGTGTTTTTTCCCCAAAAGATTTGAAGAGTAAATGAACACTCTGGTCAAGATAGTGAAGTCTTTTTATTTGTGGTGTTGCTTGAGTGGACACTGATGTGTAAAGGTCAGATTTCCCTCGGCAGGAGTGTATATAGTGGCCTGGCTGGAATAAAAATGTGTGCAATAACTGATGCTCAAACATACCATATGCACAGAAAGTGTTCACACGCATGGGGTTAGTTTATCATTCTGTGAAGCGTTTCCCTTGGCCCTTGATCCTTTGCTGTGAAGATTACAAATTACGTGTGAAAACAAGGGTATCCCCTGACAGTTTACTTGAAACTACAATTTTACCATGTATTGTTAAAACTAAATTTGACCATGTATTGTTTTTACTTTACTGTGTGTTTGTTTTCAGAAGGTTTCAGGACTAATGCATGACAATGTAAATCATCCGTCGTTTCATCTTGAACAGTCATGACCTGAATATTGATGGAATCAACATGTCACATTCCCACCAGATAGTTTTGAAATAATGCTTGTTTTATTCAACTTTGGAATGATTTTAATCACAGGTCAGTTACTGTGACAGTAACTCAAATTTATTTGCATTTTTTCTGGAAATAGGCAGAATCTGCTGTCAAAAATGGTTGTAGCTCATCGTCGTTTGTTTTTGACCCTCTTTCCCTTGCCGGGTTCTTTCTCTCTCCGGAAAATTGTTTTACAACTCTTTCTCTCCTTTAACACACACACACACACACACACACACACACACACACACACACACACACACACACAGTCATGCAGAGAGAAACACACACACACACACATACACACACACACACACACACACACACACACATACACACACACACACACACACACACACACACACACAGTCATGCAGAGAGAAACACACACACACACACACACACACACACACACACCATGTATGTAGTTTTTACAATGCATGCCAAACTGATTTTTTAATGTATGTGGATTTTCCATGAATATTTCTTTCTATATTAAAGATGTCATTATATCATTCATAACGGTGCTTTTCTCTGATCGTATTGACATTTTAAAACTTGTTAAGTGGTTCAGTTTGTTGTAGGTTCACCACTGCCCTCGGCTCTGAGCATTCGTGATACTGTTGTACTACAAATGGAACAAAATGTTCCAGTACGTAACGTACTGTCGTATTCGGTTGCACTTTCTTTTTTCAATGGCATTTTACTGTGTCATTCTGGAAGCGATGGATGATCTTACAGCCTACAACATCAATATTTTTCTTTAATTGTTCTCTGTTTTTTCCCGGTTTCATTTTTTGTCCATTTAGGGGTCAGGCTTTAGAGTTGTGGTATGTGTCTAGATGGAAGGATGTTGTTATCCCATCTCAAAGCCTGGCGGGTCTTCTGATGAAAGGTGTCACAATTCTAAGGGGGACAATTACTGGCGATGCTTCAAAATGCTGAACGTTAGTTCGTCTCAGGCCTCTAGTCACTTCGTGAAGCTGACTGCATGAAGCTTTGGCACTGAATTGGTTGTAAAAGGACTTTGTGAAGTCTTTGCGAAGTCGACCTCTTCTGCCCTGGATTAAGGATTGACAGTCTTAAGGTGAACAATTGCATTCGATTCTAAAATGCAAAATGTTAGTTCATCTAAGGGGGGCAATTGCATTTGATACTAAAATGCCAATCGTTACTTCATCTAAGGGGGACAATTGCATGTGATGCTAATATGCCAATCGTTACTTCATCTAAGGGGGACAATTACAAGTGATGCTCCAACATGCAGAATGCGAGGCCCCTGTTTCATACAAGCCCTTAGAAGCAGTAAGGAGTCAAGTTAAATCAATAGAACTAACATTTTAATTAAGACAATGGCTGAAGGTAGCTAGTAAAATTGGAAGGAGAAGCAGTGGTTGTGTTAATGTTGTTTTCTTCAAACTGCATGGATACTGTTTCATAATAATATTCATTTGTTTTGTTTTGTTTTATCTGCATTAAGAAATCATTGATAAATTGCCTGGTGAAATTTAAAGGCATGATGTCAAACCCAAAATGTATTTATGCTTCAAGAATACAAATTCAGAATGAAATGTTGCTGTGTGTGTGTGTGTGTGTGTGTGTGTGTGTGTGACAAAATCAGGAAACACAAAATTGACAAAGCAAATGGATCCAAAATAGAAAAAGTAACATAAACCAAATCTCCATATTTTGTAAAAAATTCTTTATTCCATGCAGAAGTATAAACTTTCTCACAAAAGCTCGATCTCATCATGCAACTACCAGCCTCACTTGCAAATGTGCATGGAAAGTTGACGGTGACAAAACACTGTTCAATCTCAAACGCACAAATAAATAGAAGTTACAATATAAATATACACAGGTCTTTCTTTTTCTGTGGCTACATCATAATTTGTTCCTGTGTTGTACATTTTACACACAGATGTGCTAAACACACTGCTGTTTTAAATGAGGGGAATTCTTTTCATTACAAATACATTAGTTCTTAGATCAATGAATAAATTAGAAAAAAACAAAGTCAGTCAGCTATCAAGTTCTCATAACAGGTTAAAATAACCAAAAGAATAAGGGAAAAAAGCAAACCAAAAACAAATGTTTCAAAGCAACAAGTCATTAAAACTATTATTGATTTTTCTTTTTTTTTTTAAGAAAACAAAAACTGTCTGAAAGCATACACATCTTGTACGCGTTTTCTACAGCTACACATAGTCTCAGTCTCGGTGTGTAGACCAAATCACACATTTAGTCTCACGAGTATCCTGTTGTCAGAAACAGAAACATGTGCAACCAAATATTCAATTCCAAAAGGTCACACCCAATATAAAACTATACTGAAAAGGATCGAATTCCTATAATGATATGAGGTAACCAACTGTTTGGCTACTTGTGTGCAATTCAAATGACCAAATATTCATGGTGCATGTCCGAGTGTGAAGTGTAGAACGGCTATGATACCTTTTTAGAGTTTGAAAGATGAAAGTTACTACATGAGAAAAAAAAAAGCTATATACAAAGCAGGAATCTTTGCAGCTAAGCTTTGTCCAACAGAACTAAATACTGTTTTTTCATACTAAGTAAACAGGTAGCTGTGTGGCTATACAATTGTTCATAGCAACATCAAAGGTACAACGTAATACAATAAATAAATCAGAAATGTAGCTGTATTTCACACAAAAAAGTACTCCAGCATAAACATACCATATCGTTTAATTCACTCTTTGTTTGGTTTAGAACAAGGGCAAGAGGACAGTGAGCAAGTGTGTGCCACTAGAGGAGATCTATTGTACAATCGTGACGATCCTGATGATAGTTCATCTGTGTTATCACACACAGTGTTGGGCCATAACATGGTCAGATTTGTAATACTGCTATAGATAACAAGATACAATCTATGTTAAAAAAACATTGTGAGCACAATCAAGCAACTTAATCATAACTACATGTATCACATTCCTTCAACTGAAGATGTTTGCTATCTATTTACTCCTAAATAATAATACAGATTGGAACATTACTGGTAAACAATACATCAGATTGATTAATACAATCATAATACAAAATAGAGGACAGTTTTAAAAATCATACATGTACAACAATTTCAAAATAATCTCTTTTGGGAAATCATCATCATAAAACAGGATTTAAATGTCTCTAAACTTAAATGAAAAAGAAAGAGTTAATTAAAAACACCAAATTATAAAACATAAAAGCAAATTCTTTTTAATACGTCTGCAGACAAAAAATGAAGGGGGCAACATCATAACTCAATTCCATATTGTTGGGCAAAACAATTAAAAACAAGCAAAAAAGCAAAATAAGGCAAAGGCGCCAAACATAATAAAAAAAATCGCAATGTTAGTCTGGATTCAGCAGACGGAGAAAGGGACATCACTCTTCACACTCAGCACCAAAATGAAACCTGCAACAAGGGGAAGACAAAAACTCAATTGAATTCTTCAGAAAATGATAGGTCAGTCCTGCAGGCATTATGTGTAACCATTAACAAAGTATTGACAACTTTACAAAGGTTCATGGACAAGGGTAGTGAAAGATAATTTCCATGCAGTTGGACATTATATATATGACAATAAAACTCTCAGTGCCACACAATTTATTCATCCTTTTAAAGACTTTCCCCGTTTCTTGATTTCCAGGCATATTACATGGGTCTCAAATCTCACTAACTAAAATGGTTGTCGCTTAAGGTACGTCTGCTAGTGCAGCCTGATTGTGTGAAAGTTTTGTTTGTTGTTTTTGTAACAAACTGCTTCTCAAAGTTGGATTATCAAAACTTCTATCCAGAGCAAACAAGCAGACAAACTCTGACAACCATCCAGCAAAGCATAGTAAACTTACCTGAGATTAAAGGTTGTCTGCAACCACTGCAATTCACCTTTGCTGCTGAAAAAATACATACCATGGCAATGGACGGAACAATAAAGATTTAATCAAACACGCATGAATTGCATGCATGCAGACACTATACACAGCAACAGCGGCTTATTCACAAACATATCTTGGGACTGCTCCACACGACACTAACAGCCCAAGTTTGGCACATCTTGATAATGACAAAAAGAAGAGAACAAATCAGAGCTGTGTAAAATTAAGCTTGTATCACAGATATCACGTCCAACTTTTTATGTCACCCAAAACTATAATACATACATACAGGCCACATGCGCCAAAAACAAGAGATAAACATAATCACTCGTTTGACAATGCGCAAAAAATGCAGTCTTTTATGACTGTAAAGTTCTGATTTCAAATGGTTTCACTCATTCTTCTTCACACTCTGAGAATTCAACATCAAAATGTGACAAATTTACATCATTGATCATAATGTTTACAGTTCATTATGTTTCCTTCAAAACAAAGCCACTCCGGACAACGGAACTTATATGGACAGTTCCAAAAACACGAAATGGTTTGAAGGTATAGAAAACCGTTGAAATTAGTCACATATGACACATCAAAAAAATTTTTTATAAGAAAGAGACTTTGTTCCATGATACGTCATGCTGCCATTTGATTAAATCACAGAGTTCTTAAGGGTTAATATCATTCACAAAAATCTCTCTTTTTGCATTTTACCAATTAACAATACAGTCAAACCTTTTAAACAATGCAAGTTATGTTTAATAAAAAAAGTGTACTATAGGCCGTTTAGCATTTATAATCATTCAGAGACAGCAACCCAAAGACACACTTATTCAGTTCATCACTCCTTTACACAGCACACATTGGTCACTGAAAGTTGGCCCGCAAAGTGTGATACTATTGGACGGACGGAAAAATAAAGTCACTGCTCTTTCCAGTCAAAAATTCTGTCTGTATATTGCAGAGAATTGAGTCATTGACTGGGATTGTAGACTTGTTGGTTAAATGATGTCAACAAAAGTCTTCTGTTTCTGCCCAAGTCACATCCTCATGCTTACCTCACATTTCAGTCTTCATGGGAGATAACTGTTTCACAGTCTTCATGGGAGATAACTGTTTCACAGTCTTCATGGGAGATAACTGTGTTTCACAATCTTCATGGGAGATGACTGTGTTTTACTGTCTTTATGGGAAATAACTGTGTTTCACAGTCTTCATGGGAGATAACTGTCTTTCACTCAAATCTTGGTCACAATCACTTTGATGGTTCATTGGAATTCTTTCTTCACTTCTTTGCCTTTGCTTTCTCCATTCGACGAGCGATTCTGGCTTTGATGTCCTGAGAGCTGATTGGTCGAGACGAGGCGAACCGCGGTGTCCTTGGGGCAGCAGACGCGGAAGAGTCGAGACAGGAGTCAAGGTCGGTGGACTGAAGAGAAGGCGGTGTCTCCAACAGCAACCACTCACTGGGGTCAAAGCTGGGGTGAAGGTCGCGGACGTTCTCTGTGGTTGTGTGAGACGTGGCGATAATGGTCTGAATGTGTCGCTCGTTGCGGTTGAGGATGTCTCTGGCGTAGGCAGCGTAGGAGTCGGACCGGGGGGTGGAGGTGGAGTCTGGGGGAACATTGCTCCCCATACTGTTATCAAAAACAAAATAAGATTCCGTATGTATTCCACGACAAGACAATGTGTTGAGGAGTAACTTAAAATGTTCATTTTTTTACATTTAGTCAAGTTTTGACTAAATGTTTTAACATAGAGGGGGAATCGAGACGAGGGTCGTGGTGTATGTGTGTGTGTCTGTGTGTGTGTGTGTGTGTAGAGCGATTCAGAGTAAACTACTGGACCGATCTTAATGAAATTTTACATGAGAGTTCCTGGGTATGATATCCCCAGACGTTTTTTTTATTTTTTCGATAAATGTCTTTGATGACGTCATATCCGGCATTTTGTAAAAGTTGAGGCGGCACTGTCACACCTTCATTTTTCAATCAAATTGATTGAAATTTTGGCCAAGCAATCTTCGACGAAGGCCGGACTTTGGAATTGCATTTCAGCTTGGAGGCTTAAAAATTAATCAATGACTTTGGTCATTAAAAATCTGAAAATTGTAATTAAAATTATTTTTTTATAAAACGATCCAAAATTATGTTTATCTTATTCTTCATCATTTTCTGATTCCAAAAACATATAAATATGTTATATTCGGATTAAACACAAGCTCTGAAAATTAAAAATATAAAAATTATGATTAAAATTAAATTTCCGAAATCGATTTAAAAACAATTTCATCTTATTCCTTGTCCGTTCCTGATTCCAAAAACATATAGATATGATATGTTTGGATTAAAAACACGTTCAGAAAGTTAAAAAGAATAGAGATATAGAAAAAGCGTGCTATCCTCCTCAGCGCAACCGCTACCGCGCTTTTCTGGATTGTTCATTTCACTGCCTTTGCCACGAGCGGTGGACAGACGATGCTACGAGTGTACGGTCTTGCGGAAAAAAAATGCAATGCGTTCAGTTTTATTCTGTGAGTTCGACTGAGCTTGACTAAATGTTGTATTTTCGCCTTACGCGACTTGTTTGTCATTATACCCGCTAAAATGGCTTCAAAAAACGCCTTTTCTGGCTTCTGAGAAGAATGACACTTACCCCGTTCAGCAAGCCATAACGTCTTTGTTAGACAAGGTAGACGAACAGAACTGACTGTTTTGGTTACAAATTTGTTTGTTCTTTCCAGTGACATACAAAACATGTTGTGTTTTAGCTTTTCTGACATTTTGTTTTATCTAAGGGAACTCACTCTTTCACAACCCATACAAACCTGACAGAGTTATTTCCCAACATGGTCTGTTTTCTGAGCAAATGTATGTGCAGCAATTTGTTTTGCTAAAGAACATGATTAATGAAACTGCAGAGACAACTGACCTTTCCTGCAGGGAGAGCGACATGAGGCCAGAATCTAGCCCTGTGCTGCCCCCTGGTGAGTGGAGTCGCTGCTGCTTAAGGCTGGAGATTTCACGCTCGATTTCCTGCAAGTTTACAAATGAAAAATAATGAAGCAACAAATATTACTCAGAACGTAATTTCTTTACCAATAAATTAAACAAAATTAAATTATGTAGTATCTACGTGTTTTCATGTACCTTTAATAATTGTTGACGGCATCAGTATAGACCCTCTGGTTACAAAAATGATGAACTTGTACCTCAACTCTTCATGAAATAAGATGATGAACTTGTACCTCAACTCTTCATGAAATAAGATGATGAACTTGTACCTCAACTCTTCATGAAATAAGATGATCAAGTGTGATTGAACACAGAGAAACAAAAACGTGAGTCCCTCTAACTCTACGTATGGGGTTACATTTGTTGAGCTATAAGAAAAGTACAGTGATACCCCCCCCCCCCCCCCCCTTTTAAAAACAAAACAAATTTAAGACTTCCTCCTTTTTAAGACCAATTTTCTGAGATGTTTGGAGGCCTTAAAAAGGGGGTTCTACTGTATAAAAAGGTGATGACACTGTATCAAAAGGTGATGACACTGTATCAAAAGGTGATGACACTGTATCAAAAGGTGATGACACTGTATCAAAAGGTGATGACACTGTATCAAAAGGTGATGACACTGTATCAAAAGGTGATGACACTGTATCAAAAGGTGATGACACTGTATCAAAAGGTGATGACACTGTATCAAAAGGGGATGACACTGTATCAACAGGTGATGACACTGTATCAAAAGGTGATGACACTGTATCAAAAGGGGATGACACTGTATCAACAGGTGATGACACTGTATCAAAAGGTGATGACACTGTATCAACAGGTGATGACACTGTATCAAAAGGGGATGACACTGTATCAAAAGGGGATGACACTGTATCAAAAGGTGATGACACTGTATCAACAGGTGATGACACTGTATCAACAGGTGATGACACTGTATCAACAGGTGATGACACTGTATCAAAAGGGGATGACACTGTATCAAAAGGGGATGACACTGTATCAAAAGGTGATGACACTGTATCAAAAGGGGATGACACTGTATCAAAAGGTGATGACACTGTATCAAAAGGGGATGACACTGTATCAAAAGGGGATGACACTGTATCAACAGGTGATGACACTGTATCAAAAGGGGATGACACTGTATCAACAGGTGATGACACTGTATCAAAAGGGGATGACACTGTATCAAAAGGGGATGACACTGTATCAAAAGGTGATGACACTGTATCAAAAGGGGATGACACTGTATCAAAAGGGGATGACACTGTATCAAAAGGGGATGACACTGTATCAAAAGGGGATGACACTGTATCAAAAGGTGATGACACTGTACCTGTTCACTGAAGGCTGTGAAGGACGACTCAGCGCTGTGCGAGGTCACCAGACTCTCTGTGGTATGGGTGGCCGAGTCACGTGAGTGTGATGCCTCCGAGGTCCGTGTTCTTAGTGATTCTGCTCGTTTGGGAAGAGATTTGTTTCGCTTTTGGTTCTGGGACCTGTGGACAGAAAACAAGTATTAATGAACTTAAAACGAAAAATAAAAGCTTAGCAGGAGTTTACAAAGAGTAAAGGACAGAGGTTGGTTAATTTATGCTTTTCCAAGCATTTGACAGGGCATTGAGAGTAAACAATGAAGTGGCTTTCACAGTATTGTTTTTTTATTTTTCTGTGGCAAATCTGCTTTTGACATTATATCCCCCTGCTCCACTATATGTGTCATCATATCGCTCTACTATTGGCAATCATTATCTGCAAACCTGTACAAAAATGAAGTTAATGCCTGCCAAAAATGTTGACAGGTAAGTTACAGTGAGATATGAACATTTCTACTGATGGAAACAGCTGACCCTTCAGTTGACTCATTCTTACAATATTGTGAAGAAAGAAAATGTTGACAGGTAAGTTACAGTGAGATATGAACATTTCTACTGATGGAAACAGCTGACCCTTCAGTTGACTCATTCTTACAATATTGTGAAGAAAGAAAATGTTGACAGGTAAGTTACAGTGAGATATGAACATTTCTACTCATGGAAACAGCTGACCCTTCAGTTGACTCATTCTTACAATATTGTGAAGAAAGAAAATTACCCACCACCTTTAAAGCAAGGAAACACGAGAGGAATGAAATATCATGCAGTCCTCACCTGATATGAGAGTTGAATCCATGGCGATGTTGTTCCAACAGCTTGAGGGCCTCCTGTGCCTTGGTGATCTGCTCTCTGTTCAGCTGCCGCGCCGCATAGCTCTCCTTCAGCAGCTGTTCGGGGTCAAGGCCATCTGCCGCGTCCTTGGACGATGCATCGTTGTTGGCAGCCTGAGACTGGATGGTGGCAGAGTAGGAAGCGGAGTGGACAGAGGCCGACTGGTCCATGTCAGACCTCGTACTGGCAGAGCGGGTGGAGGCATGGTGGGTGTTGAACGACTGGGAAGAGTGGGCGGAGGTAGAGTGGTCCAAGCCAGATATATTGCTGGCAGATTGGTCCAAGCCAGATCTTTTGCTGGCAGATTGGTCCAAGCCAGATCTATTGCTGGCAGATTGGTCCAAGCCAGATCTATTGCTGGCAGATTGGTCCAAGCCAGATCTATTGCTGACAGATTGGTCCAACCCAGATCTATTGCTGGCACATTGGTCCAACCCAGATCTATTGCTGGCAGATTGGTCCAACCCAGATCTATTGCCAGCAATCTGGTCCAAGCCAGATCTAGAGTGGGCAAACTGGGTGGGGTGGGGCTGGGCGGAGTGAGAGCGACTGTAAGACTCTTCCCTGTAGGATGACCCGGAACTGGCCCTGTAGGCGTCGGAATCATCCCTGTAGACCGTCTTGTAGCTCTGCCGGTGCTGGCTGTGCGCTCTGTCTCCGTCTGCAGACACTTCCCTGTGAGAGCTGCGGGAGCTCTCGCTGTAGGGCCCACCGTTGTCTGCAGAACCCTGTCTGTGTGCGGCGTGGGACGTCTCCTTGTAGGGCCCACCCCCGTCTGCAGAACCATCTCCGTGTGCGGCGTGGGACGTCTCCTTGTAGGGCACAGGGTGCTGGTGGGAAGGGGTCAGGCGATGGGGGGTGAAGTGATGCCTTGCGGAGAACACTGGGCCACAGCTGCTGGAACGCGGGGCGAGGAAGGACCGTGGGTGTCTGGGGAAGGAATGACCCCGGAACTGATCGGGGTCGGAGTGGGGAAGCACCAGCCGGGGGATGCGGTGAGGACTGTTGTTGGTGGCGGCGGTGTGCAGATCGGGGAAAGATGAGAAGGTGGTGGTGGTGGTAATTGAGTTGGAAGACCGGTTGTCTGACCGTCCCTCGGGGGACAGAGATGAGCCGAAGCTGGACTCTCTGGACGGGTAGATGTTGGAGAGGGTGGAGACGGGGGAGAAGGAGCGGTCAGGGGAGAGGGAGGGGGACTTGCTGCCCGACACTGACCGCTGCCTCAGCTCGTTCAGCTCCTCAGAGGACGCGGCCAGCAGGGAGCGCCTTAGTCGGACCAGGTGCTCTTTGTGCTGACGAGGCGTCATGAAACGCGGGGCGAACGTCCGGCTGGTGTCGAGCGGGTCTTGCGACATGCTGCTGCTCAGGTCGAAAGAGTCGGGGGAGATGTTACGGTGGCGCTCAAACAGGGCTTGCTCTCTCTGCCTCTCCTGTTTGAAGGATTCAATTTCCGCCCTTCGCCTCATGCCGACCAGGTCTCTGGTTCTGGCCATGCCCCGACCTCGCGTCCCGTTCTGCATCCGTCTGACTTCCTCTATGCAGACCTTGAGGTCTTTGCGACTCTGATCAAACTGCTGACGGTAGCGCGACAGATACTCTTCCTGGACCTTGGTCTGGTGGCGTCTGGCTGTGTCCAGAGGCTCATCGTCAATGGCCCAGGTCTTCTCCAGGGAGGCGAGCAGCATGTCGGTCTGCCCCAGGCAGTAGTTGAGCTTGGCCTCCAGCAGCTCCACTGTGAGGGAGGACGGCAGGTACTGCAGCGACAGTAGCTCGATGATCTCCACTCGCTCCTGGTGGAGCCGCTCCAGCTCCGTACGGATCCTGTGTGTCTCGCTGGCGCCTGTTGACGACTCAAGGGACGCTTTGCTGGCGTCCAGGTGGTCGAGGTGCAGAGCCCCGTCATCCTCAGCGTCTGTCTGCGTGAAGTCGTCGGAGCTGTCAACCGTCGCCTCCACCCCGGTACTGATGCGAGGCGGGGACAGGAACAACATGTGGCCCAGTGGCGGTACGTTGTCTCCACCCAGAGATCTCGGCGTCCTGATCAGCACGTCGGGCGCATCGTAATCACGGGGTGTCATTGGAGCATGCAGGTCGTCGGTGTCCCTGTCAATCCTGATGGCCACTAAGTCTTGGGGGGTCAGTCTGCGGTAGTACTCAGTGCGAGGACTGTACTCGGTGCGCGGACTGTACACTGTCTCGGTGTCCGTCTGCTGGACCCTGCTGGCCACTAAATCTTGGGGGGTCAGTCTGCGGTAGTACTCAGTACGCGGGCTGTACTCGGTGCGCGGACTGTCTACAGTCTCCGTGTCTGTCTGCTGGGCCGTGCTGGCCATGGAGTAGGAGGGGTAGGAGTCAGTGGTGTTGCTGACGTGACGCGTGTCCAGCGGCGGCTGACTGAACTCCAGGCCCTGCTGTGGGTTGAATGGGCTCTCTTGCCACCGCGGACTGGCCATCATCATGGCCCTCAGTCTGTCTGTCTGGCTGCCTGTGTTCTCTCTCTCCGGTCCCATCGTCTGGCTTCCCATACTCCTCGCCGAGTCTTGCGCTGTCAGTCCCTGCTGGTCTGGTCGAGGGGAAAGGTGACTCAAAGACAGCCTAGGCAGGTGGTCAGCATAGTCCAAGCCTGGCTGCCTAGCTGACAGGGCTTCTGTGGAGGTCTGTGCATTCCTCTGTCCCTGACTCCATGAGCCGTCGTTTGTCTGAGCGCTGCCACACACTGCCTGGGATCTGAGCATGCTGCCTGTGCTGTATGGTTGAAGGTCATCAGGCATGCCCGCTGTCTGAGTCTGCTGGGTCACCTGGTGATGGGCAGAGCCAGTGGACTCAGTTCCCTGCAGAGCAAGGTAGTTGCTGCGTCCAAGGTTTCCGAGAGAGTCATCGCCTGTGGATGTAGCAATGCTGTGTCTCTTCAAAGCAGCGAGGTAAGCTGTACCCTCTTCTGTTGCAAGACTCGCCCCGTTCCTCTCAGCCATGGTGAGTCCCCCTACTGTCAGAGGGGAGGAGGTCTGACTTGGGCTGGTGGTGACGGTGACTGGAGATCCTCTGACGGAGCCCCTGCCTGCGATGACAGTGACCACCGACCCGCTGCTGGAAGACACCGAACTCGGGTGGGTCATGCGCGGGGAGGCGGAGCGGGTGCGGTACAGCTGACACAGCAGGGGAGACGAGCGATGGCGAGACTTGTCCAGCAACAGCAGCATGCGGTTGTGTTCCTGGCGCAGCTTGTCGATCTCGTTCATCACGTCCACTGGCTGGGGCAGGGGGATGTCGTCAAAGTCGGCCATTTGCCTTCTCCCTGCGTCAGACAAGGAGGGACTCAGCCTGTCGCTGTGGTGAAAGGGACTCAGCCTGTCAAGACTGAACGGTGTTGGGCTGTTTGAAAGGCTGTAGTCGCCGGCCCGCGCTCGCCACGTCGCTCTCTGGTGCGCCTCTGACGAGAATAATTCATCATCGGACAAAGAGGAGTCCAGGTACATGGTGTCCCCTTGCTCCAGGCTGTAGCTCAGCTCGTCATCACCGCCTCTGGTTCTCCTTGGAGATCTCCCTCCATCAGACTGAGACCTGGGCGGTGCGGCGATGGTGGGGCCACTGTGCAGGGCCCGTACTCTGCCTACTCTGCTGACTTCTGGGGACTCTTCCCTCCTCTCTGCACGTTTGTATCTGGAGTCTTCTGGGCGCTGTGATTGTGGGCCAGACCTTTCCCTGTCAGCCGTGTGCTGTGTCTTTCTCTCTTGCTCAGTGTCAGTGGGTGACGCCTCTGGTGACGGTCCACGGACAGTGATGACAGGTCCTTGAGCAGTGTGCTGAACTCCGTCCTCATCCTTACCAGATTCTCCCTGATCAGCCGAGAGCATTGTGCCAGTTGTCATTGGCTCTGTGGGGGAGAAAGCTCTGTATGAGTCGTCAATGGCAGGTTTAGATGAGGCTCTAAGCTCTGGGCCATGCTCAATGCGATGTCTGTCTCCATCTGTACCAAACTGCTTCTGTGCAGCTGCGTGTGTTGCATTAGTTGCCACGGCGTCTGTGGGGGAGAAAGCTCTGAAAGAATCATCAGCTGCTGGTTCTGAAGACGCTCTGAGTGCAGGGCCTTGCTCAATGTGATGGACTTTGTTGCCATGTCTGTCAAACTGTTCCTTATCACCTGGACGTGTGACATCAGTTATTACCCTTTCTGTGGGGGAGAAAGCTCTGTAGGACTCAAGGACTGCTGGTTCAGAAGATGCTCTCAGTTCAGGGCCTTGCTCAATTTGATGTCTGTCCCCGCGTCTACCAAACCTCTCTTCTTCAACTGCGGGTCTCATATCAGTTGTCGCCCCTTCTGTAGGGGAGAAAGCTCTGTAGGACTCATCAATTGGCGGTTCAGAAGAAGCCCTCGCTCTCAGTTTTGGCCCCTGCTCAATATGATGTTTGTCCCCACGTCTACTAAAGCGTTCCCTTTCAACAGACTGTGTCATATCAGTTGTCCCCCCTTCTGTAGGGGAGAAAGCTCTGTAGGACTCATCAATTGGCGGTTCAGAAGAAGCCCTCGCTCTCAGTTTTGGCCCCTGCTCAATATGATGTTTGTCCTCACGTCTACTAAAGCGTTCCCTTTCAACAGACTGTGTCATATCAGTTGTCCCCCCTTCTGTAGGGGAGAAAGCTCTGTAGGACTCATCAATTGGCGGTTCAGAAGAAGCCCTCACTCTCAGTTTTGGCCCCTGCTCAATATGATGTTTGTCCTCACGTCTACTAAAGCGTTCCCTTTCAACAGACTGTGTCATATCAGTTGTCCCCCCTTCTGTAGGGGAGAAAGCTCTGTAGGACTCATCAATGGGCGGTTCAGAAGATGCTCTCATCCTCAGTTTTGGCCCCTGCTCAATATGATGTCTGTCCCCACGTCTACTAAACCTCTCCTCGTTAACTGCGGGTCTCATATCCGTTGTCACCCCTTCTGTAGGAGAGAAAGCTCTGTAGGACTCATCAATGGGCGGTTCAGAAGATGCTCTCACCTTCAATTTTGGGCCTTGCTCAATCGGACGTCTTTCCCCGCGTCTACTAAAGCGTTCCCTTTCAACTGACTGTGTCATGTCAGTCGTCCCTCTGTCTGTGGGAGAGAAAGCTCTGTAGGACTCATCACTGGGCGGTTCAGAAGAAGCCCTCACCTTCAGCTTTGGCCCCTGCTCGATATGATGTCTGTCCCCACGTCTACTAAGCCTCTCCTCATTAACTGCGGGTCTCATATCAGTTGTCACTCCATCTGTAGGGGAGAAAGCTCTGTAGGACTCATCACTGGGCGGTTCAGAAGAAGCCCTCACCTTCAGCTTTGGCCCCTGCTCGATATGATGTCTGTCCCCACGTATACTAAGCCTCTCCTCATTAACTGCGGGTCTCATATCAGTTGTCCCCCCTTCTGTAGGTGAGAAAGCTCTGTAGGACTCATCAATGGGCGGTTCAGAAGATGCTCTCATCCTCAGTTTTGGCCCCTGCTCAATATGATGTCTGTCCCCACGTCTACTATACTGTTTCTCTTTAAGAGCAGGTCTCATATCCGTTGTCCCTCCATCTGTAGGGGAGAAAACTCTGTAGGACTCATCAATGGGGGGTTCAGAAGATGCTCTCACCCTCAATTTCGGGCCTTGCTCAACGGGACGTCTGTCACCGCGTCTACCAAAGCGTTCCCGTTCAACTGACTGTGTTAAGTCAGTTGTCCTTCCATCTGTAGAGGAGAAAGCTCTGTAGTACTCACCACTGGGCGGTTCAGAAGATGCTCTTGCTCTCAATTCTGGGCCTTGCTCAATCGGATGTCTGTTCCCGCGTCTACCAAAGCGTTCCATTTCAACTGACCGTGTCATATCGGTTGTCACCCCTTCTGTTGGGGAGAAAGCTCTGTAGGACTCATCAGTTGCTGGTTCAGAGGAAGCTCTCAGTTCAGGGCCTTGATCAATCTGATGAACTTTGTCCTGATGTTTACCAGATGTATTTTTGTCAGCCGAGCGTGTCGTGTCTGTCACCCCTTGTGAAGGGGAGAAAACTATGTAGGACTCATCAGTAGCAGGTTCAGAGGAAGCTCTCAGTTCAGGGCCTTGTTCAGTATTATGTACTTTGTCCTGATGTTTACCAGATCTATCCCTGTCAGCAGAGTCCGCCATGTCAGTCGCTGGTTCTGTGGGTGAGAAAGCTCTGAAAGAATCATCTTGGGCAGGCTCAGAGGAAGAAGCTCTCAGCTCAGGGCCTTGATTAATCTGATGAACTTTGTTCTGATGTTTACCAGATGTATTCTTGTCACCCGAGCGTGTCGTGTCTGTCACCCATTGTGAAGGGGAGAAAACTCTGTAGGACTCATCATGGGCTGGCTCAGAGGAAGAAGCTCTCAGTTCAGGGCCTTGCTCAGTATGATGAACTTTGTCCTGATGTTTACCAGATCTATCCCTGTCAGCCGAGCCTGCCATATCAGTCGCTGGTTCTGTTAGTGAGAAATCTCTAAACGACTCATCATGGGCTGGCTCAGAAGACGGTCTCAGCTCAGGGCCTTGCTCGACATGGTGCAGTTTGTCCTGATGTCTGCCAGACCGTGCGTCATCGTCTGAGTGTGTCGTACCAGTCACTGCTTCTCTGGGGGAGAAAGCTCTGAAAGAATCATCGCTGGCTGGTTGTGAAGACGCTCTCAGTACCGGCCCTTGCTCCATGTCATGGAAGTTTTCCCCGTGTTGTTTCTCATCAGATGAGCGTGAAAGATTTGCTGTTGTCCTTTCTGTTGGGGAGAACGCTCGGAAAAAATCCTCGCTGGCTGGTTCAGCAGATGTTCTCAATTCAGGCCCATCCTCAATATTCTGTTCACTCTGTTCTTCGTCAGTAGGATGTCTTACATCAGTTGTCATTCTCTCGGCAGGGGGGAAGACTCTGGAAGAGTTACCGCTGGCTGGTTCATAAGACCCCCTCAGTGCAGGCCCCCGCTCAATAGTGTGTTGAAGTTTTTCGTGGTTTGCAGGATTTATTACATCAGTTGTCGTTCTCTCTGTAGGGGAGAAGACTCTGAATGAATCGTCCATGGCAGGGTCACTGGTTGCTCTCAGTTCAGGCCCCTGCTCAACATGTTGACCAAGCTGTTTCCCATCAGGTGAACGTGTCGCATCAGTTGCCAATCTTCCTGTGGGGGAGAAGGCTCTATAGGAATCATCGATGGCTGGTTCAGTGGATGCTCTGGGTTCTTCCTCTTTGTCACGGAGATCATCATCCACTTTCTGTTGTGGCCCTGAAGCGGAATTTAGAGATGATGAGATGTTTGATGCATCAGGTTGTGAGCTGCCTACATATAATCCAGATCCTGTTATAGCCCAGATATCAGCTCTCCTGTCCGATTCTGCATGAGCAGGATGCACTGTGACACTTGGCCCTGCTAATGTAGCCCCTGGTACAAGTCGGTCATCAGCATGTCTTCTCTCTGCGCCACGTACTTCTGTTGGTCTCTCAGAATCTAACTCCTCTGATGTTTCAGTCATAGTTGGAGTAAGTCTCTCGCCTTGTGAGGCTAGCATATCCAGCTGATCGTGTCCCTGAAGGTGCAGTGTTTCCTCGCCTGGGGTATCAAGAGATGGAGGCGACAGTGTTTCCCCCATGACAGGTACTGTGTCAGATCTGTCAAAGGGCTGTTTGCGTTTCTCTGGAAGCCGGGGAGAACCTTCGGGTATTTTCCTACTGGATGGTGTGGTAGGTCTTTCTTGGTAGCTGGCGCCTGGCGGTGTGTCAGTGTCACCAGATGTCGCTTTCGTGTCCCTGGGCCTTGAGCTTTCTGCCTGCAGGTTAGCACCAACTGCTCCAGGTACGGGTCTTGCAGAGTCTGTGGCAGGTGTGCCTTCTGCTGCTGGCTCTTGACGCTCATCCCCTACACCCTGTGCACCGGACCGTGGGGCGGTGACTTCAGCTTGCTGGGATTGGTTGACCAAGACACCAGGTCCTGAGACGCCCCAGTGGGAAGTGATGGCTTGAGGCTGTCCACGTGGAGACCCCATGACAGAGGTGCGGTCATCAACTGAGGCTGGTTTGCCGGACATCTCTCTGTTCTCGCCACGGTCATCAACTGAGGCTGGTTTGCCGGACATCTCTCTGTTCTCGCCACGGTCATCAACTGAGGCTGGTTTGCCGGACATCTCTCTGTTCTCGCTACGGTCATCAACTGAGGCTGGTTTGCCGGACATCTCTCTGTTCTCGCCACGGTCATCAACTGAGGCTGGTTTGCCGGACATCTCTCTGTTCTCGCCACGGTCATCAACTGAGGCTGGTTTGCCGGACATCTCTCTGTTCTCGCCACGGTCATCAACTGAGGCTGGTTTGCCGGACATCTCTCTGTTCTCGCCACGGTCATCAACTGAGGCTGGTTTGCCGGACATCTCTCTGTTCTCGCCACGGTCATCAACTGAGGCTGGTTTGCCGGACATCTCTCTGTTCTCGCCACAGTCATCAACTGAGGCTGGTTTGCCGGACATCTCTCTGTTCTCACCACAGTCTGTTGGTGCTCCTGGTCGTTGATACAGAGAGCCTTGTGTGACAGGCACAGGTGTTTGACCTGACAGACCTTGCTCCGCGAACAAGTGCTTTTCAGGTGGAAGCTGCTGTGTTGTTGCAAGCTGTTCGGCTGAAGGAAGCTGCTGATTGTGTGAGAGCTGTTCACCTGAGAGATGTTGTGGAGAACGCTGCTGTGAAGGAAGCTTCTGTGTTGGTGTGCCGTGTCCTGGAAGATACCTCCCGCCTGAAGGTGGATGCTGTGAGTGGAAAGAATCCAGTGCTTCAGGAGGATGTCCTCCCTGGACTTGCCCTCTGCTGGACAGGTTGCTGCCGCTTATCTCCCGGTCTCTGCCCCCATCCACATCATCACGCACTGGGATATAGCGAGGGTGCGTGTCAAAGGACATCTGTGTGCAGACAGACACCTGACGTGGTGGCAGCGGAGGTTTGGAGGGCACCAATTCAACCTCCTCAGCGCTATCTTCCCCTGACGATCTTAAACGAGTGTCCAAGGTTTCATCACCAGTGGGGGCTGTCATATGGCGCCCAAAGGCATCACGCCTAGATTCAGCTGGAAGATTGTCGAGTCTTTCTCCAGGGGAAGTCCCTGCCACTGGAAGCTCCTGTGAAAGGGCCTCTGTCTGGGATGTTGCATTGGCCTTGACCTTGTCTTCAGACCTAGCACCTGCGTCTGTTTCAGTCTGCTGCAAACCAGTCTCAGGAACCATTCCCTCCATCTGGCAGCTAAAGTCTGACGTTTCTGCTCTTGTCGTCTGAAACTTTCTTCTGGAATCCTCTGCTGCATAGCCTGAGTCAGAATCTGCGTGGGTTCTCCTTGTCTCTGATAGCCCTCTGCTGGCTGTAGGTCCATGACTGCCACCGTCTTGCAATGATGGCTCACTGTCAGTTTGAGAAATAGAGTCAGTAATGGATTTGCCGCTTGGTTTGCTGGCAGAAACTTGCGGCATATCTTCCTCAGGTTTCCTGTACCTGTCAGTCTGGTATGGCATGCTTGCAAAGTTCTCATCGCCGACACGTCCCAGTTTTGTACGTGGAGATGGTGGCTTGTCCGTCTGACTAGTTGTCTCTCTTAGGTCTGGTTTCTTGCTACCTGCACTCACACTGGCATCTCTCATGTCTCTGCGAGGTGATCTTCGCTTTGTTTCTTCATCGGTCTGACTTGTCGACACCGACATTTCTCTTTCTACGCTGACACTTGCATCTCTCGTTCTCTTTACTGGCGGTTGGTCTGTCTGGCTTGGTGCTTCAGACGTTCTCAGGGTGTCCATGCTGCTACTGGCATTTCTGGTCTCTTTTGGGGGTGGCATGTCCTCTGGGAACTGCTCCGTCTGAGTCAAGATTTCTGTTTGTTCTAATCTCTCCGAGAGGCTTGCAATATTTCTAGTACCCTGTAGCGCTTGATCAGTCTGACTTGTGGTATTGGAAGTAACAATGCTGTCAACGCTGCTGCTTGCATCTCGCATCCTCTTTGGTTCTGAAGCCTGGTCTGTCTGACTTGGAGTTTCGGATGTCTGGATGCTCTCCACACTGCTGCTGGCGTTCCTCGTGCCCATGAGACGTAGCTTGTTGTCTGTCTGGCTCGGTGTGTCGCTCCTGTGGAGCATATCATAACTGCTGCTGGCATCTCTCGTTTCTTTCTGGATTGCTGCAGGGAGGGCGTCTGTCTGGCTCTCTGAGTCTGATGGTTTCAAGCTCTCAACACTGCTGCTAGCATCTCTTGTCAGTTTGTGAACAGCGACCTCCTCAGTCTGGGAAGTGGTGTCAGCAAGGTTCATTGCCTCAACGCTGCTCGCAGCATCCTTCATGTCTGGCCTAGGTCTGGTTTCAGTAGGGCCCGCAGATTGCTGGTCTATAAAGTCAGTGTCAGTCTGAGCTTCTGCCGATGGAATGTCGCTCAATGAACCCGACGTCTGCGTTGGTACATCCTTTATCTTGATTCTGATGGTCTGTGGTTCAGGGGCCATGGCAAAAGGAGACAGGCCACTGCTGAACATTTGAGACAGGAACTGCTCAGGAAGCAAGGTTGAAGTCTGTGTCCCTGTTTCTGCCTCACTCTGCGGTCTTGGGCTCAACAGTCTCCCAGCCATTCCTGCTGCTTCCTCTGCCAGTTCTGTTTGTGTTCCCGTAGACTCATGAACATGGGCAGGTGCAGTTGATCTGGGACTAGTGAGGTTGCTGGGACTGGTGAGGTTGCTGGGACTGGTGAGGTTGCTGGGATTGGTGAGGTTGGGGTGAGAGCCAGAGGAGGACGGGGAAGAGACCCCCTGTGATGGCATTGTCTCCTGAAGGCTCTGCAGAATCTGCGTGGTCTCCAGCATGAGATGAGACAGCTCCACCCACCGCTCGCTGCTGGGAGACAGCGGCATTTGTCGCTGGCGCTGCTCGCTGGAGATTGCTCCGCCCTCTGGTCCCTGGGTCCATGTCTCCAGGCTCCCCATGCTCTGAGATCGCTTCGGAGGACTCATGCTGCCTGGCTGGAAAGGAGCGAACATATCAGCACGTGCTGCACTGTCGTAGTAACTGGGGTTGCGAGGGTCGTTTTCTGCCTCCGTCACAGCCCTCCGCAGTGGTTGCTGGGGTCGCCTGACACGGTCTGCGTGTTGCGATGGTCCGGTGGCCGTCTCTGTCTGGGCCCCGCTGTGGGACAGTTTGGGACGCGCCCCTGGCGAGCGGTACTTGAAGTAGGGCTGGCCGGACTCCACCTCCTGCACGGGTCGGGGCTGCCCGGCTGACCCCGCTGGGCCTGCTAACCCTGCTGACCCCGCTGGACCGCTGGTGTAGACCTGAGTGGGGGCGGAGAGGTACAGGTGGTGCTCCGCGCTGGGCTCCACGAGACTGGCGCGGTGGTTGAAGGCCGGGTTGGTGATGGAGGCCACTGACACATCCGTGCGGGCTGAGTTGGGGTCCGAGCTGGTGCCGTGCGATGACAGCTCATCCTCGCGATACCTCACGGCACCCTCATCTACGCTGCTGTCAGATTTAGCGTCAGGCGGGAAGATGTCTTCGTCCTCCATATCCGCGGCGGTACCAACGTCCAGCAGGCTCTCTGACCTTGATCGCGTGAACTGACCTCTGTGCCAGACGCCAGTGGAGCCAGCAGCGTGCAGGTTGCTCATGGAAGCCGAGCGTTCCGAGAGGGGCAGGGTGTAGCTGCTCAGCTCTCCTTCTCGCTCAAAGGGAATGCTGTCTGTGGACCGGCTGTGAGGGATCAAGTGCTCTGAGCCCTCCGACGTGGTGAAAGACCCCCCGGCCCTACGCCTGCCTGCTCTCTCCATCTCGTGCTGGCCCATGAAGACGAAGCAGATGCTGTCCGCGGAACTCCCGTCGTCCTTGCAGCTGTCGTCCAGCATCAGTCCCTCCATGCACGCCAGGGACGCAGGACGCTCCATCTGAAACACATGGCAGTCAGAATTACAAAAATAGCTGAGACTTGGTTATCTTTATTCTGTGGGATGCTTCATCTAAAACACATGGCAGTCAGGACTCAAGACACGCTTAGACTAAAGTTAGTTATCTGTTTGATCAGAGCACTTTGCAGATAAAAATTAAAACTGTCACAGACAACAATTATCACTGAAGAAAAACTGATAGAAAAGATATTGCTTTAATTGCACGTCATGCTTGTTGGTTTAAATAAAAAATCTTTCAATAACATTTTTTTTTTAAGAGAAACAGGCTATCCATTGAATGTGATAGTACTGAACACCTAGACACTCCATCAATTTAATAATAATAAAAACTCTTTCTGGGGAGGTTGTTTTCACAAGTGTAAGCTTTGCATTACAGGACACATACGAGGGAGCAAACTCACAAAGAGAACACACGTTGGACAATTAAGGGGGGGGGGGGGAGGGGGTGGTTGTGGCTCGGTGGTCTGTCAATTTTCACACACAAAAACTTTTTTTTTTAAAACAACTGTGATGTACGACTCAAAAATGACTATTAAGTAAAGGAAAAATATATACATAGAGCTTTGTGCAACTGGAACAGAAACAGCAGATTGAAACAAGAAATTGCATGTTAACTTGTCTCAATAGTTTTGCAAATACTTGTTATAAAGCTCTACAGTACAAACTTTGCAAGAGAAAGCAAACATCTCTTACCTGCCACAGCAGAAGGCCTCCCTCATCCTCCCCGCTCAGATAGCGACCTTGAACCAGGCATGACGTGGACGCCGACTTCAGCCTCAGCAGCTGGCCAGGGAAGGGTGTGTCCGAGTCTAAAGAGTCGAACAGCCCTGACTGCAGCAGGTCTTCCAAAGTCTCATGCTCTTCAAGCCCGACTCTGGCGTGCTCCAGTCGCTGCAAGGTCTCTTCTGGCAGGACCAGTTCTCCCGGGGACAGGCTGCCGTCTCTGCTGTCCGTTGGGCGACGCTTGGGACTAGCTCCACGAATCTGCCGTGAATCTTGGTGAGTGGGCGAGCCCATGTCAGTGCTGTAGTTTGACTTGGTGGGGGAGGCAGTACCCCCCTGCCTGGCCAAGATGTCAGCCAAGATTTCCTCTCCTGGACTGAGTGACCGGTCTTTGGATTCAGTGTCGGTGTTGGGACGAAACAACTTGATGGCCGTGGTGATGGCCGCGACCTCCAGTTCACCTGATGACAGCAGCAAGCTCTCAGACTCCATGTCTGGGGACTGCACCTGGACGCGGGAATCCTGTGATCTCCCTCCTGCCTGCCGGGGCGATTGAAACACTCCTGCCTGCCTGTGTGAGTCAGACAGTCCTGCCTGCCTGGGCGAGTCAGGCACTCCTGCCTGCCTGTGTGAGTCAGACATTCCTGCCTGCCTGGGCGAGTCAGACACTCCTGCCTGCCTGTGTGAGTCAGACACTCCCGCCTGCCTGTGTGAGTCAGACACTCCTGTCTGCCTGGGTGAGTCTGACACTCCTGACAGCGACGGGGAGCCGCTGCTGCCGTAGATGGATGCTGTGCTTGTGAAGGACTCTGAGATGGAACTCGGTTGGCCTGCTTGTCGATGATGGCGTCCACTCTGACTCAACATGGCCACACCTCGACTGCGGTCACCTGCACTCATAACCTGTCCACAAGACTGATCAAAACTGTTTCCCAACAACTCAGCTGGAAGCTGCTCAGAGTTCAAAGCCAGCCTGGGATCTGTGCTGTATAATGGCTGACCTCCAGTCTGCAATGTTCCTCTTTCACCTGACACCAGCTGCTCAGAGTTCAAAGCCAGCCTGGGATCTGTGCTGTATAATGGCTGACCTCCAGTCTGCAATGTTCCTCTTTCACCTGACACCAGCCAAGAATGAGAGATTCCACCTGGTTGGCGGGGATGCTGGGAGATGACCAAGCCTTGGCCGCTCTTGGTGGGGTGAAAATGTCCTTCCCTCCAGTCGACAGCTAAGGCACTTTGACCATAGGCAGTCTCCTCTCTGTCCGAGTTGACGAACCTTCTCACACCAGATGCCTGGCTGGAAGATAGAGTGAGGTCTGCGTCGCTGGGAACTCTGGCCACCTGCATGATGAGTCTGGCCTGGGCCATCAGGCTTTCCTCAAGGTCACTGCGGTCAAGGGCTGCAGCAAGGTCAGAAACATCGTCCACAGACTTCGTTCTCCGTCCCAGCATGCCCTTCCTGCGTCTCGGTGAACGCCGATGTGCAGCAAAAGCTGAGGTTGGCCAAGACTGTTCCACTGACAGGACGGCGTCCACAACTCTCTCGGGGAAGCGGCCACGCAGTCGGGACAGTTCAGGGGTCTGCAGTGAAGTAGAACGCTGCACGTTTCCTGGACGAGACATTTCAGCCCGCCCGAATAGAATGGATTGAGAAGAGGAAGGTGCATGACGCCAACCTTGTTCTGCAGCAGATTTACTACCTGTGTCATGCCTGGGGGTGGAGGAGGGGTAAACACTGCTAGTTTGCGGAGGAGAATCTGCTGGGGCCTGGCTGCTGTAACTCAGCCCAAGACCCGACATTGCGTACTGTCCATTAGTCGCGTTCCTTACAGCGTGAGGAGACATGGCGTACTGTCCATTAGTGGCGTTTCTTACAGCGTGAGGAGACATGACGTGTGTGGAAACTTCACTTCTCAAACTCTTTGGAGAAGTGTGATCATACACTTCATCATACAGACCACTGAGCTCCTCCTGTGTTTCCCGGCGCCAGGGGTCGCACCACTGGTCGTCGTGGATGTTGCCAGAGTCCTCCAGAGATCTCTTGCTCTGCTTCTTCCCTCCCTTGCTTCGCGGAGACATTGGTAAGCGCAACGCATTGACCTCGTCTCTTTCCGTGAAGAAGACTTCTTGAGGGCCCCGCTGGAAAGGCTGGGCGTACATGTGAAGGTCTGACATGTGGCTGTCCAGTTTAGAGTCAGTGAAGGGCAGGCGTGAGTTGCGGGGCGACACTGATGTGGATTCTGTCTCCGTGAAGTCAGAGCTGATGGCAGAGTCGCTGAGGGAGCGCACACGTCGCTGCAGGGTTGCAATCTTTCTTTCCACCTGAAAAAGGTGACACACTGCGTCAGTTCAAGCCTTCACAAATAAACATTGATTTTGTGGAGTTATTGTTCTTGGTTTTGTAAACCATTAAAAGCAAATTCAGTTTCCTTCCTTTGTGTATACAACTTTATAAGTTTTTTTTTGTTGGGTTATTTTTTTTTCGTAGTGACTTTTATTATTTTTCAAACCTTTTTTCCGATTATTTTTTTTTTTAAAGAAATAATGGAAAGGACAGCCAAAATACAATCAAACGGGCAGTAAAGACAATTCCCAACTGTATCAGTTCTTAATGAGATGCTTGCACTGAAATTCATAAAGAACTGACACATCTACACTTTGTTAACATTTGTGAAAAATAAATATTTCTTTAAGCAAAATATCAAATCTGACGTAAGGTTAGACTGATATTTTATTTTATTTTAAACAGGAATTAGCCTATCAAAGATTTTCCTCCCACAGCATTTAAGATGGTAGGTTGACCATGACTATGAACGACAGAACTCACGAAAATGACTAAAAGATCACAGATCACTACTGCACATCAAAACCCACCTGCTCTTTTAGAAGTTCTCGCACGGCTTCCATCTCATCAGCAGTACCCAGCAGCTGTCTTCCCACGGCCGCAGCCATCACGTTCAGAACACTGGTCCGTGCCTCCGTCTGTTGTCTGCCAACACCAACACCGCCATCTCCGGCACCACCAGACTCAGAGGGCAGCATGGAGAGCATCGGTCTGGAAGCCTCTGACGCTGAAGTCATCACGCCGTTTGTAGCAGTGCGAGGTGTGGGGGACTGCTGTGGTGTTCGGTACTCTGACGCCTCTGAGCTCCCGCTGCCGCTCTGTAGCGTGGTATCTGGACTGTAGAATGACTCTTCTGTGGACATGTTTGATGAGCTGTCTGTGCAAAGAGAATTCCTGCCGTCTCCCGGTACGTGACCGCTGGAGTAGGCTGAGTCTGACAACACTGAGGAGTTGTGAGAGCGAGGACTGGTTGGAGTCATGGTGTGAGACAGTGGCGTGGACACAAGGCTGGGTCTCCCATCAGCCATGGCTTCAGGCATTGAGTCTGATCCGAAATCTACAGAACCACAGCTAGGCCTTGACACATTCTGAGAGTGGATGTCTTCTGGCAGATAACTCCCTGTAATGTTACTGTTTGAAAATTCACGGGAAGAGTCAAATCTATCCTGGCCGCTCCCCACGCTGTAAAAGGAGTCATTTGCAGAAACATCATGGCGATCCTCGCTCCCAGCTACGTCCATGGGACCAACATCCTGGCCTGAGATGACTACAGTCTCTTCAAACAACACTCTGGGCTCCTCACCATCCTCAGTTTCCTTGCTGCCCCGTCGCTTGACTTCAGCCAAGAGAGCTTCTGCAGCTTCTTCAGACTCAAGCCGGCTTCTCTTGCGAGGTGATTCTACAGGAGTAGCAATGCCAGTCTCTTCCCTGTAGGAGTCCACCCAGGTGTATGGCTCCTCCTGCCAGGACATGGAAGAGTAGATCAGCAAGCCGTCATGACAGTAGGGATAGAGAAGTGGTCCGTCAGAGCCGTGCTGCACGGGGGGCTCTGGCAGTCTCTGCACGCTCTCTAGGGGTATCTCCCCCACTGAAGGACGACTCCCTCGCCTTGGACCATCAGCACCTCTGTTGGCTGGGACGTTTCTGCTCTCTCCGTCCATTGGGTGAGCACCAGGCACAGGCTGGGGTCGCTCTTCTCCAGTTCTCTGGGCAGGGTATCGGTTGTCTCTGTGTTCTTGGGTGTCACACATGGCAACTGTGCTTCCCAGCGTCCCCCCTGGTGCTGACGATTTGAAAGATGGTGCAGTTCTTGTGGGGCTTTTCTCGTGAGCAAGATCTCTCCGGTCCTCACTCACTCTTGGGCTGGCCTGCCGGTGAGATGTGATTCTAGCTGTTGCAACATCGGAGACTGGTTTTCCCTGACTGGCTGTCCCTGTGGCCAGTGCTGACGGACCAGTGTTCCCAGTGTTCAGGTTTGATGACTTCCCAGCAGTGAGGTCCTCATTTTGTTGTGCTTGTGCATCATGATCCCCAGTCCTTTGAGACACGTCTTGTGCTGATGGGACTTGAGCTTGCTGTCCAGAAGATACTCCTCCTCGAAAACCTGTTGTTTCTGTGGCCAAGGCAGATGGTATTTTGCCTTGAGTATGCTCTACTTCCCTTCTAGAGGAATCCGCAGCATCTGTGTCAATCTGTCCGCTTTGTCTCTGCAGCAACGCTTGGCGACCTTGTAGAGGAGCAGCATCTGTGTCAATCTGTCCGCTTTGTCTCTGCAGCAACGCTTGGCGACCTTGTAGAGGAGCAGCATCTGTGTCAATCTGTCCGCTTTGTCTCTGCAGCAACGCTTGGCGACCTTGTAGAGGAGCTGCTTGCTGCTTAGGGGAGACTACTGTCCGCGCTGTGGACATTGCAGGTGACTGCTCACGTCCCTCGCTGGCACTGTCCATCTCGATCCACTGGCTGGATCCTACAGTTACTCTGTCTGTTCCCTGGTCGCTCTGGTCAGGGGTTTGGTTTAACGCTGATTCAGCATTCAGCCAGGTGTCCGATGGAACAAATACCCCATTTTCTTCTTCATCTCTTCCATCCCACAGCACTTCATGGCTTGGTGACAACCTCTCATTTTGACTCTGCTGAAAGAACCCTGCCCTCGTGTCTTCACTCTGAGCGACTCCGCGTCTTGATACTGCAGCATTTTGTCCATGGTCACCTGCGCGGTCTTCCCGCCAGTCTGCTCGACCATCTTGTCTCATCGTTTCATTTTGGTCTCCCTCCTCGCTCCTGTTACCTCCATGAGAATCTCCCTTCCTCGTTCTGTCATGCTGAGGTCCTCTATCCCCCATTGCATGCTGAGAGTCAGAAGGAAGAGATTCTGAAGTAGACCTGCCATCAGCAGGTGTGTAAGACGTGCCGACCGGCTGGCCATGTACGTGAGTGATGTAGACTTGCCTTGTCTGCCCCGCTGACCCAGAACTACCCGTGTCTACAGCTCTCTGTGTGGCCCTCACACTGACCGGGATGACTACAGTGCCATCTGCAAGAATCTGAGGGGACGGTTCACGATAACCACCAGCGACACAGTGTTGTGTTTTGTACGTCTCTGCATGACTGAGGAGACCTCCATCTGAACGTCCTCCCACTGGTGGAGGGTTATCTGCCAGAATCTGCTCTACCTGGAGCTGAGACACGGCAAAGGATGAAGGGGACACAGGTCCATGTTCACGAGACCGAAGAGAATCATCTGCCTCAAACGTTGATGCGTGTCCATCAACCCTACTCATGTCGAAGTTTGCCTGTTCTGGCAGGTCCTGGTGCATGGCTACGGTCTGATGGAGCTGGGTGTTCACCGTTCCAGGCCTGCTCCTTCGGAAAGAGTTGCTAATGTTCTCATTTCGCGCTTCAACTCGCCTTGGAGTCACTGCAGTGGCTGGAACTCTGTCAGTCCTGGCTTCACTGGCTCTGGCTCTTGCCTTGCCGCTTGCTGAGCTGTCCGTTCCGTCTTCATCATGGGAGGTGACTCCCTCTGACGTCGACGCCTCCGTGATGCCAGAGTCAGCGGGAGCATCGCTGTCCCAGGCATGGTCGCTATGGTGACAACCACGTCTCCAAGACGACGAGCGAGGGCCAGGAGATGAGGAATCGCTGTGGCGGCAATCGCCCGACCATGAGTCTCTCCTCTCCTCGTCAGCTAGAAACCCTGAGTCCTCGGCGCTCCTGTGGTCCCCAGCATATGCAGAGTAACCTGCGCCTGGCTTCTGGTGCTTAGTTGTGTGACTTTTAGTCGTGCTCGTCCTTTGGTCAGTCACCGACACGGTTCTGCTTGGACTCGAAGAGGGAGATCCATGTGGGGTGGAGCTGCGTTTGCCGCTGTGTCCTTTCGAAAGCGGTGCCAACGCTTTGATTTCAGTCACCAGTACAGGCTCAAGAGATGAAGATTCTGAGGTTACTGCGTGTACAGCGAGGGAATCAGTAGAACCTATTCTCAGACCGGAGTTAGAGTCTTCATCTGTCAGATGGCGTTCCACGGAACTCTCCCTACTGACGTTCTCTCCTTCAATGTCCTGTTCTGTGTCCAGCATGCGGGCTCCGGCAAACCTGTGTTCCACGAAGAGAACGTCGCCATTGCCCCCCCTTTCCCTACCGTCAAAGATGACTCTATCCTTGGTGATGGACTCAAAGCGGTCTTCGCGCTGCAGGGTGGTGGTCTCGGTCAGGTTGATGTTGATGGTGTCCGGCGCCGTGCTGGTGGTGATCTCTTCCACCACGCGGCCCTCGCTGTCCCATAGGGCGTAGGTCTTGTACTCCGTCTTGGCCACGTTGTACAGCACATTGGTCTCGTCCTGGTTGATGGTGACTTCAAACTTGAGGTTCCCGTCCCTGTCCCGCTTGGTGGAGTGAGTCTTCTTGTGCATGGAGCTCTTCAGCAGGGCTGGATCACCCGGAGGGCCTTGTCCCGTGACTGTCGCTGTGGCATTGTGGTCTTCTTCATCCTCGGACATGTGATGGTCCACTTCATCGTCCAACCCGTACTTGGAATGCAGGCCTTTCAGCTTTTCTTGCCGCTGACGCTTTTCTGGAGAAACTTCTGTGTCATCTTTAGCCTTTCGCCTTCTCCCTTGTGGGTCCAAGGTTCCACTGTCAGAAGCTGATCCCACTGCTTGCAGATCCTCTTGGCTGTGCCACGTGTCTGTGGGACTGATGGACAACTTCCACGAACGTCCAGATTTGGCTTTGATGCCGCTCTCTTCCTGAACGTTCTGAGTGCCGCACATGACTTGGTACATTCCCTCCGGCACTTGGAAGTTGGGGTCTCCTGTGCTGAGAACAGAGATAGGAGACTTGCCCATCATCCTCGGGCTTGCCACAGTCTTTGTACCCTCTGTAACAGACAGGCCGCCATCCACCGAGTCAACCGAGGTCACTGATGACTCTCTCTGATGCCTGTCTCGGCTTTCTCCCGGGGTTCGCTCTCTGCTGCCAGAACCATCTCGCTGGCGAGCTACCTCCGACTCAAAGTAGGACACCAGGTTCGGTACTGTGCTACGACTTTCGTCTGCCATGGTGTCCTGTTCTCCGTTTTCACTGGTCTGAGTAGGACCCGCTCCGGTCAGTGTTTGAGCTGTGTCAAGGTCAGCAGTAAGCTGCTGAATGGATGACCTCAGGTCAGATATTTGGGAGGTAGATGTGTCATTCTGCTGACTGGACTGAGTCAAGGAATCGTCAGAGAAGATGCTGTCATTGTCCGAAGTGACATACTCCTCTGAGCTGTGACCTCGCCGCTTCTTCACCACAGTGTCTGAGCTCTTGTTGGCAGGGCGACGACGGCGGCGTGACCCTGAACCTGGCCGGGAGGACGACCTTGAGTTGGCACCTGAAGATCAAACACACAATGCAAAGCTCATGCATTCAGATTCCCAATTTTCCAAGAAAAAGACAGGTGAACAGTGAGTCTACAAATACGAATTTTTAATGTGTGATTTTACAGCAAAGTTAGTTGTGTGCAATAATACTCCACTGCTCAAAATCGGATCATCACAAGTTAGTGCGTGCACGTGTGATATCATGCGTGTGTCTCGGTAAGCCTTGGAGAGAGTGAAAGACAACATGTTATCCATCTGGAGAAGAAAAAAAAGAATAAATGACACTAGCACGTTTGTTTCACTGTATGAAAAGACTTTTTTATTTGGTGGTCTGGTCTTCAGCCACCGCAGTTGCTCTTGAAAGAATACAAGCGTGTGCCTGTATTCCTCCTCCGGTTCTTACTGATTCAAATGCACTCACCTGATGCCAAAGAATCATCGGAGAAATGCTCGACATTGTCAGAGTCAGACTCCTTCACATGACGTGCGTGTTGCCGTCGTTTGCCCCGTCGACCGTTGCCACTGTTGCTACCGTTGTTGATGCCGTTGTTGCCTGCCTGGGCTGCTGCTGCTGCCCTGTACAAGACAACCACAACACAACTAGTCAGTGACTAAACAGATTTTCACAACCTAAAAGAAACATTGTGATACGCGTAAGTTACATCGAACATGGTGTGGTATTCGCGTCCATGTCGTATAAAGGGAAGAAAACAATGCCGGAAATTAGGAGCAACACTCACCACAAGAACAGAAAATAGCTGCACAGCATCAAAGAACAGACAAGGACTGACAATTTCACAACTGATACGCAGTAAAGACAACCATGAACATACAACACATTCAAATACCAGTGCATTCCTACATTCGTGAACTTAGTGACCAAACAGACACACTGTGATTTGTTGCTAATACCACTGCTTATCTCTGACCCTGTAAAAGAACAAAACAAATGTTCCTGTCTCGCAAGTGTTCTGGAGTGGTTTTTACTTTTCGTCATCCACACATGTTATCATGCTTCGTTCTCTGTACCATAATCTCAGGCTATCGTTCTCTGTACCATAATCTCAGGCTATCGTTCTCTGTTCCATAATCTCAGGCTATCGTTCTCCGTACCATAATCTCAGGCTATCGTTCTCTGTACATAATCTCAGGCTATCGTTCTCTGTACCATAATCTCAGACTATCGTTCTCTACCACTCAGTACCATTTCACAGCAACAGCGGCGATTAGTCAGGTGCAGAGCCCTAAATCACATTCCTGATCTCAGAGTTCGATGAGGGACTGTTTATTGCCCGGTTATGTCCTGGGAGCATAGTGTCGGGCCACTTCACACAACTCAGCAATGCCCCCCCCCCCCCCCCCCCCCCACCCTCTTCTCGCTTTTGTCGCTGTTTAAACGTCACCACTATGATCGGGACTATGTTACAGCTACATGACTAAAAGTGTTAAGGGTCACGATGTCAGTTCAATATATCATGAGGGAGAAGGTTCTGTGACACAAACACTGCATTGTTGAGAATTTAAAAAGATCGACGTCTCTCTCTGTCTCTCTCTGTCTCTCTCTCTCTGTCTCTCTCTCTCTCTCTCTCTCTCTCTCTCTCTCTTTCTCTCTCTCTCTCTTTCTCTCTCTCTCGCTCTCTCTAATGACAGTAGAATAGCAAATTTCTAAATTATTTCCTAAAGAACTAAAAAAACATACATCTCATTTTTTGTCTATCTTATATGCAATAAGCTTGCACACAAGATAGCATGTTTGAGTAAAACAATCATCTGCCCCAGTTTAAACAGATACTTTCTGATATAGCCGACTGTTCCAGTGGGTGTGCCCAGAAAGTCCGATGGTTCGGTGTAAAACGCAGAATATCTCCCATTTGAGAGAGAGAGAGAGAGAGAGAGAGAGAGAGAGAGAGAGAGAGAGAGAGAGAGAGGGAGAGAGGGAGAGAGAGAAAGAGAGAGGGAGAGAGAGAAAGATAGAGAGAGAGAGAGACAGACAGACAGACAGACAGACAGACAGACAGACAGATACACACACAGTGAAAGACAGAGAGCAAGAGATAGTGAGTAAGAGAGAGAGAGAGACATAGACACACACACACACACACACACACACACACACACACTCACATACACACACACACTCACTCACACACACACACGCGCGCGCGCACGAAAGACAGAGAGCAAGTGATAGTGAGTGAGAGAGAGAGAGAAAGAGAGAGAGAGAAAGAGAGAGAGAGAGAGAGAGAGTAATACGCAGAGGCCATAAAAGGTCGTTGTTTTCGCCACTTGACTGTATCAACATCAAAACACAATGACCTCCTCGAACAATCGATACACTGTCAGTGTTCATACAGAAATGGACAAAACCAACACCTGCACACGTGCCTCTGTGTCCCGAACAAACCCGCACTGTAACTCACAAAAACCAACAATGAACTGGCTATTCTGAAAAGGTTTTTAGCAAGCTCAATAACCAAAATCACCACAAAGGCAGGGACATTAAAAAACGAAAATAAAACCAGAACCCTCTTCTAGAGTACAGAAGTAATTGCAGCCTATAGGCCTATATATATATATTGCAGCCCCAAAATACTTGAATGATGAACAAAATAATATTGTCCGCAGAGCCGACGGTGCATGCCGCCTAACATGGTTCACCAAAGGTCTTAGCACATTGCGGGCTGGGCCGCTATTGCGCGGGTCCGCTATTGCGCGGTGACTATTTGTCATTCAACCAATCTCTCACAGTGTAACAGAAATACCCAAAGCCAAGAGACGCAGCCTAGAGAATACTGTGCTGACAATCATTCAAACGTGTTCCAAGTCGGTTTCATGGAAAAGACTATGTATATTATTAAACAACAAAAGAAAATAAAGAGGTGTCACAGAAAGGGGGAAAGAACCATTTCTTATTCCACAAAATTACTTTTGCAATCCCAACATTCAAAGCATCGAGCTCAGAAATACCACCTTATAAATCTCAGGTGGTCATAATATAATACCAACAAATAAACTGACAAACAAAATGTTGACATTGCATTTATTCCAATCCTGAAATCATCTTTCGTCTTCTCAAAGAAAAAAAACCTAACTAAAGTAAGTTGGAATGACAAAAATAATGCATGAGTAAATGCCAGTCACTTTTCACATTTTCCAAAGACCTGGACAAAAGAAACCAAGAACACCCGTTCTCTACCTCATTATGAAAAACAAGTCGCGTAAGGCGAAATTACTACATTTAGTCAAGCTGTGGAACTCACAGAATGAAACTGAACGTAGTCCGCCGCTAGTGCAAAAGGCAGTGAAAGTGACGAGCCTGTTTGGCGCGGTAGCGGTTGCGCTGTGCTTCGAATCGATAGCACGCTTTACTGTACCTCTCTTCGTTTTAACTTTCTGAGCGTGTTTTTAATCCAAACATATCGTATCTATATGTTTTTGGAATCAGGAACCGACAAGGAATAAGATGAAATAGTTTTTAAAACGATTTCGGAAATTTAATTTTAATCATAATTTTTATATTTTTAATTTTCAGAGCTTGTTTTTAATCCGAATATAACATATTTATATGTTTTTGGAATCAGAACATGATGAAGAATAAAATAAAAGTAATTTTGGATCGTTTTATAAAAAAATAATTTTAATTACAATTTTCAGATTTTTAATGACCAAAGTCATTAATTAATTTTTAAGCCTCCATGCTGAAATGCAATACCGAAGTCCGGCCTTCGTCGAAGATTGCTTGGCCAAAATTTCAATCAATTTGATTGAAAATTGAGGGTGTGACAGTGCCGCCTCAACTTTTACAAAAAGCCGGATATGACGTCATAAAATACATTTATCGAAAAAATGAAAAAAACATCTGGGGATATCATACCCAGGAACTCTCATGTAAAATTTCATAAAGATCGGTCCAGTAGTTTACTCTGAATCGCTCTACACACACACACGCACAGACAGACAGACAGACAGACACACACACACACACATACACCACGACCCTCGTCTCGATTCCCCATCAAAACACCAAACATATTACATCAAAAAAATAACTTGGAATAACAAAAATAATGCATGAGTAAATGCCAGTCACTTTTTGCATTTTCCAAAGACCTGGACAAAAGAAAACCAAGAACACCTGTTCTCTAACTCATTATGAAAAAAAACACCCACCATATTACATAAAAAAACAACTTAATTCTTAAACAAAAACAAATAAAACCTTAAATTTAGCTTTAACAATAAAGCAACCAACACAAAGAGCTTGCTAATAAAACAATTTCATCTTATTCCTTGTCGGTTCTTGATTCCAAAAACATATATTATGATATGTTTGGATTAAAAACACGCTCAGAAAGTTTAAACGAAGAGAGGTACAGAAAAGCGTGCTATGCAGCAAACCACTACCGCGCTAAACAGGCTCGTTAATTTCACTGCCTTTTGCACGAGCGGCGGACTACGGTCATTGTGAAAAAATGCAGTACGTTCAGTTTCATTCTGTGAGTTCCACAGCTTCATTAAATGTAGTAGTTTCGCCTTACACGACTTGTTTTTTTTTCTGTAAGAGAGAGAGAGAGAGAGAGAGAGAGAGAGAGAGAGAGAGAGAGAGGATTTGTCCTTCGCGGAGGCTATGCAGTGCCTTGGCATTGCACTTCTACTTAATTGTTATTGTTCTTCAATACCTTACTCTCTCCAATGAGAAAGTGCAAGTACAACAGAAAGTGGATTTTCCAAGAAATCAGTAACACCCCCACGGAACGGCGTGGTCAGCTGCACCCAGCGCGTGGTTGGCACATGAACGGTGGGTTTCTCCAGACTATGCTTGGAAACTTATGTTTTTTTGGTGCACTTTGTATTGAATATTCTCATTTTCGAGACTTCCATTCACATGGGCATGTGCTTGTTACATGAATAAGTTGCGTATCAATAGAGTAATTACAAAATGTATGGTTGAGTGTCATGAAATGAACACTGTCACTACATTTAAACTCGGAATTTTGTCATTACTGGCAACAGAAGTTGAGACAGACTGGCTTGTTTAAGTACTCGAATGTGCCATTTTATGTATCCCTAATAGCTGATTAAGTTTACAAGGGTTAGTGTTGTGTAGATTTTACACAGTTCGTAAATCAAATCTGAAGTCTAGGTTTTTGCTGGCTGCACGCCGCGTGCAGACCCGGCTGTAGTACACTCCTGGGGGGGGGGGGGGGGGGGGGGGTTCACGGTAGGCCCCGTCACATTGGCAACTATTCCGCTTCTTCTTAGGTCGCGCAATAGCGGACCCGCGTAATAGCCGCGCAATAACGGACCCGCGCAATAGCGGGCCGACCCCGCAGAGTCGTCATTTTGCTGTGGGTAAAACCCATGCTGGTGGCAACCAGTGCATTGTGCAGCATAACGAGTAACTGATTAACTAGTAGTTTCCCGTTTTGCACGGCATACAAGTGAAGTAAAATGAACTAATAACATGAGCAGTAAGTACATTTTTTTGTAAACCTTATAACTATTAATAACAAATGAATCTGTTTTACTATTTTCCAAGGATTTTTTTCTGGACAAAAAGTCTCTGAAGGAAAAAAGCTCAAGCAATGCTCATCCAAGTCCACAGAGAATACCGCCGATACAAGGTATTGTTCTGGCACCAGTCATGGCTTGGCAAATATTGTGTCACATCAGGCCACTCCTTGTATAGATCGATGGCACGCACGTCTTGCTTAAGATTAGATGGAGCGAGAATTAAACGCGTAAATACAGGTAGGGACTGCATGAGCACAGGCGGAGATTGAGCAAAGGTGAAAGCCTTCACAGGGCGAAGAGAAAGGTGAAAGCCTTCACAGGGCGAAGAGAAAGCTCCGTGAGCTACAAGGGTTGAGTTCAACCGGTAATTTCCGGTGTTTTGGTGGTAGAACTCTCTAAATACAGACCAGCCTGCCAGAATTAGCGGACACATTTCATTTGACAGATGTTTCTTTCCAGATAAACGTAATGACTGAGTGTTTCTACTTAGTTTCAAAGCTTTTACTTGCCAACTGACCATTTCTTACCGGAGATAGACAGGTTGAGTAGTTGTTTGGAAATACCGGTCAGGAGAATGGTTGGCACGGTCGGTGGAGCTAGGAAGGAATTTGATCCGTTATTTCGGACTCCATTCATACACTGTAAGCCTTCTGAACAAGATCGAACTTCTTCTCCATTGTTCTGCGCTCAAGCCATCATGCCTAATACATCTTAATACGCATTGTATAATTATACAATTAGATGAGAGAGAGAGAGAGAGAGAGAGAGAGAGAGAGAGAGAGAGAGAGAGACACACACACACACACACACAGAGGCAGAGAGACAAAAACAGACATACAGACAGAGAGAAAGAGAGTCACACACACACACACACACACACACACACACACAGACAGACAGACAGACAGACAGACAGACAGACGGGCGCAGTGGTAAGACGTCGGCCTCCTAATCGGGAGGTCGTGAGTTCGAATCCCGGTCGCTGCCGCCTGGTGGGTTAAGAGTGGAGATTTTTCCGATCTCCCAGGTCAACTTATGTGCAGACCTGTTAGTGACTTAACCCCCTTCGTGTGTACACGCAAGCACAAGACCAAGTGCGCACGGAAAAGATCCTGTAATCCATGTCGGAGTTCGGTGGGTTATGGAAACACGAAAATACCTAGCATGCCTACTCAACGAAAGCGGAGTGAGCTGACTAACTCTCAGAGTATAGTGTGGGGAACCCAAATGGGCAAACGAGCTCACACGTAACCAGAAAAATTCTGGAACGCTGAAGAAGAAGAAGACAGACAGCCCACAGACAGACACACGGAGACAGGGACAGGGAGTCTGTTTTGTTTGGCGCATTCGCTTCCAATCAACAAAGCACCAAGTGGCACCTTCAAATGGACACAGCTAGATTTCGGTTGAAGAAAAGGCAAAGTAGAAAATAACACCCCTGAAAAGAAAAGTAGAAAATGATTATCTTATTTACACCTTGTACACGCAACAGCACTTACGCAAACTTGTGAGGTGAGTTACAAGCTTGTGTCGCCTGATCAGTCGATGTCATTTAGTTCTCATAATATATCGATCAATGCAGCACGCATCGACCGCTCTCTTTGCAGCGCTAACTTGCTGCCTGGCGCGATGGAATATGTCCCGGTGCCAGGTCAGCAAAAGGCCCGTCAATAATCTCTTCTGCCACAGGTGTTCTGTGGGGGACGATAGGTACACAGATCGATTCGTTAATTACTTCCACAAGCAGTTGTGAAATTGCCGCCGAGTATTTCCACAGACATTTACCGCAGACAGTATCAGTTCTGCCTGAAATAGTCTGCCCAAACCATTAACTGGTCAATGGACTTGAATGGTTCGGCAAAGACGATGTTTTAGTCTGATCAGTACCAATGAAGAACACGATCAGCTCGATTTAGACTTACCCCTTTCCTCTTCACCCCCCCCCCCCCACACACACACACACAGAGATGTACGGAGTTCAGCGTAATAACCAGTGGACAATAACACCTAGCTGGTTCTTGCGTCCTCTTAATCTCCTATTTTTTGTTCATCTCTTCAGCCGAGTTGAAGAGTAGACTACCTGTAATCCCTCCTTGTTGAACACACGAGACAGAGAGGAATGCAGGGGTACGAACATAACTGCTGACCTCCTAGCGTTGATCGGCCTTCTTGATCTGTATCAATTTCAAGCTAGGTCCAAGGTATTGTTTTTGCAACGAGTAATCACTCGTGCCGTTCATGTGTGACGGGGTCGCTTAGAACACACCCTTTCACAATCTGCCCCACACGCCTGCAATCACGTCCTGTAAACTGGGCCCACAAATCATCTCACAGCGCTGCTTCGATCAATAACTGCCAAATGAACTCTCCTTGAAGTTTGAGAGTATTCAAAACTAATAAAAGGCTAGCCTGGCTGAAGTCTAACCGAGGTAAAAACTCTCTCTCTCTCTCTCTCTCTCTCTCTCTCTCTCTCTCTCTCTCTCTCTCTCTCTCTCTCTCTCTCTCTCTCTCTCTCTCTCTCTCTCTCTCTCTCTCTGTATAATGTGTTTTTACTTTAGTTATCTGTTAAAATGTAAAATTTTAGTTCTTCTATTTTCTATTTTTTATCTTGTATTTCTTTCATTTTTGTAGTTAGTCCTTCTTTAGGGCGAGGGTTGGATGTAAAAAAGCAGACCACTGCTTAATCTACTACCCTCGTTAAATAAAGAATTGTCATTGTCATTGTCATTGTCATTGTCTCTCTGCGTTGCATCAAACTAAATTGAGAATCTTTACTTGGGTACTGTAATACTTTATCACTTCTATTGACTTGACGCCTTGTCAGGGTTGTGCATGGTACCTTATAAAGGACATATCATACCTGTCAAACGTGATACCGGATCTTCATGATTTTCCATACAAAAGGATTTATTCATAATTAAAACTGATTGTGTTATAATTAGTTATTTTATACGGTTTGACTTGTTGTTCTTGCGGCTGTTGTTGGTTTTGTTTTTGTTGTTTTATTTTGCCTCGTTATAGGCGAGGGCTAAAATAGCAGCAATTGCTTATATAATTACCCTCGTAAATAATAACTGTATCATATGTTATTTGCGCGTAAACGCATGCCTTTCATGAATAACAAAAGGAAACATAAACCATGAGATTAGCACATCAAACGTATTGCACCATCTTTTCTAGTCATTAACTCATCGGGAAATGTCACCCAAAAACGACACCATCAACATCAATAACAGCCATTAGTTGACCCCTTTTCGCTTCGTAAACCCACAAAAGAACAACTTACCTCTACTGCACCCAGCGTAAATCAGCCACAACCAAACTGCACTCAAACTCGATCAACGAAGTTCCAATGCAACAACAGAATGACCTCCGGTATGGCAAAACACAAAATCAGTGGATAGACAGCAAACCTAAACGTCTCTCAGTTGTCCTCCAGGTACTGGAGAGTGCAAGAAAGGTATTGAGTCGGGAGGCGGTTTGATGGAACACAAAACAGGAGCCCAAACCTCTGTCCCCTTTTGAAAGGCAAGCGACGGCCGAGCCCCGTCCCACAACAAGACCGCCAGACTTTTCTGGCCGCCGTCACTGTGGCATGAGGCCAAGTTTTAGAGCCGTGAATTAATCCACACCCCGGGTAGACTCGTACCTACCCCGGGTAGAGTCGTATACACTGTGTACACGCTGTACTGCTACCTTTCCTGCACGCAACCTTTGGCACTAATACCCCGCTTCTGTTTCTGCACGACATTAGATTGAACCCCGAGTGGTTGTGTTTTTAATCACAGTGAATTAATGTTGATTTGAAGACCTTCCCTTTTAACGCATGTTATTACTGGGAAAACCTTGAGGTGTAATTAATCCTATATTTGCCAAACTCAACAGGACATATTGTTTGGTTATCTACCAGGAATGCATACCCCAACAAACAAAATTATTAATAATATTTTGTTGATAGCAAAAATGTGTATTAGTAAGTTTAGATATGGTAGGCCTATTGATTTAAATGTGATGTTTAGAGATGGTAGGCCTATTGATTTAAATGTCATGTTTAGAGATGGTA
>NC_090261.1:65272694-65390194 GCF_037325665.1 Littorina saxatilis
CCACATCACTAGATGCATCATGAAGTTCATCTTCGCCATGTGGCCGTTTTTTCCCCCAGTCACGAAGGCGATCAGAGTCAGACATATACACCAGTTAACAGTTTCGGCACTTACATGATACAAAGAAGGAAAACTCACGTGATACCCAAAGCAATTCTGGTTGGACGAGAAATTTCGACGAGCAACCGCTGCATCGTCTGCTCAAGGTGATGGAAGCAATTGAACGGGACGGTGTGTTTTCCTCTACGTTATAACAAAAACCTCACGTTACATCCAAATTAGCGATGGCGTCAACATGCTGTGTTATTGGTTGCAGTAATGGGAGTAACCGACTTAAAAAATGGTGGTCGGAAGATTGCAAAATTCATTACGCAGACCTGTTTACCCTTACGATTTTGGCGTAATTTATTACGATTTTCTGAAAAAAATACGCCATTCCGCTATCCGTGTCAAGACTACGATTTTCATAAATAAAAAAACATTAAAAAAAAAAATTATTTTTTTTATTTTTATTAATTCACATGTTTGGCATTGTTTTTTTCAATGGCAAAATGGGGTGAAAAAGCACAGGACTGACCAGAGATCATGTCTGTCTGATAAGACACTGGAGAGCCTTCTAGTGGGGAAGTCTCGCCCTCACTCATTCGGCAAGCGCAAGTACAGCAGAGAAGCGCTTGACACACTGAAAAAGGCCTACTACGAGCAAAAGAAAAAGAATCAGTGATGCATGTGCTTTTGATGTGATCTTCTTTGAAATTATGATGACTACAAAAACTGACTGATGTGGTTTTTTTGTGAATGATAGATATAGGTGCATGATTGCGTTTCGCAGACACAGTTGTCATGTGCGTTGTAATTGGCGACGAATGCTAGATGATTACTATTTTTGTGCCAGGATTACTATTTTTGGGGCTGAGCATTACTCCAAAACACTTATGGGGGTAAACAGGTCTGATTACGTGCCTCGACGGTCGTTAGTGTGTGGTTGCGAACTACAAGTTCAGGTGGGCATTTGTTATCGCCTGTGTGTCGTGTTTTGACAAACTTTTAGTACGACTGATGTGAGCCGAATTTATTGGGGAAAGTTCAATGAATGCAAAAAGGTATGCCAAATAGTAGTGTGTCATGTTTCCTTTGCGTTGGGTTGTGGTGAAATACACAGCGGTTATCTGTTTGCGAGTTGCCTGGAACACGGTTTTTTAATAACATCTCTCGATCTTCACATATTTTGTCATGTGAATAAGAACAGAACAAGTTCGTCAAACATATTTCTTATGTTATCTGCATTGAATGAATTTACAACGTCCTTCTTGTTAATTGTTTATTCATAAAGACTACTTGTACTGAAGAAAATGTTTCCGGCCTTTCAACGGGTGGAGTAGTGCGCCGGAGTAGTGTCCCTTGCGTAGAAACGTGGGCGAATAACACGATCTGCGCGTGCCGCGGTGAAATCAACCGGAAAAGGAAAAAGACAAAAACATGCCGAAAAACGATATGCGCATCACCCGGAAAAGGAAATAAGTCGAATCTGCTCGCGATAAAAGAAGTGCGCATGTGCGAGATCTAAAATGGCCGCGGAACTGTTAACTGGTGTATTGGCCTCAAAAGAATAGGAAAACTATAACAAATACTCCAGACTTACTTGAAAGAACACACAATCAACTCTCAGCTCCAAAGATAGACACAATAGCTTGCGATGAACTAAGAAAAGTTTGGATTTACGTCGATTTTGTCAGAGCAAAAATCGACACACGTTCGACCGCCATTGAACGCGCATGATATGACCGTCCACGCATGCGCGTATCTCGTATAAAAACTGCGTGAAGTGGAATTATGATCCCTCAAGCAACTTTGATGCCGCAAGTAGTAACTGGAACAAGAGGAAGGCCACTTGTACCTTTGATGCCGCAAGTAGTAACTGGAACAAGAGGAAGGCCACTTGTACCTTTGATGCCGCAAGTAGTAACTGGAACAAGAGGAAGGCCACTTGTACCTTTGATGCCGCAAGTAGTAACTGGAACAAGAGGAAGGCCACTTGTACCTTTGATGCCGCAAGTAGTAACTGGAACAAGAGGAAGGCCACTTGTACCTTTGGTGGCCTTCCTCTTGTACCTTTGTTGCCACGAGTAGGACCTCGAACAGCAGAAAGGCCGCTTGTACCTTACAGGCCCCATACATGTGTGTGCACAGTGTCGCGCCTCTTTCAAAACAAAACAACATTTACAAGGCATATGCTGACTCACACAGGAGAAAAACCGCATAGGTGTCCGCACTGTGAGACTTCTTTCCGTTGGCGTCACACTTTGAAGAGGCACAATTTGATACATGCAGAAGGACCACATAAATGTTCACAGTGTGATGCTAGTTTTAGTTTAAGTAGTACTATAAAGACACACGAGTTAACCCATTCAAGAGAAAAAACATATAGATGTTCACAGTGTGATGTTAGTTTCAGATGAAGTAGTACTTTAAAGACACATGAGTTAACCCATTCAGGAGAAAAACCATATAGATGTTCACAGTGTGATGCTAGTTTCAGACTCATGAATTCTTTGAAACAGCATGAGTTCACCCATACAGAAGAAAGACCATTTGGTTGTACACGGTGCACTGCCTCCTTTGCTTGTTAAAGCACTTTGAAAAACCACATGGCAACCCATGCAGTACATAAATGTACACACTGTGATGCTTCTTTCAGTTCAAGAGCCTCTTTACAGCAGCACATACCCTTTGTACTGGAAACTTGCATTCTCCCAGTAAGGTAATACATTGTACTACGTTGCAAGCCCCTGGAGCAAATTTTTGATTAGTGCTTTTGTGAACAAGAAACAATTGACAAGTGGCTCTATCCCATCTCCCCACTTTCCCCGTCACGATATAACCTTCGTGGTTGAAAACGACGTTAAACACCAAATAAAGAATAAGGAAAGCAGCACATACTCACTCATGCAAGAGAAAGACCATACAGATGTACACAGTGTAACAAATCTTTTACATCGCAAAAGATCTTAAAGCGTCACACGCGCGCGCACACAGGAGAAAGAACACATAGATGTACACAATGTGATGCTTCCTTCGTTTGGCAATGTAGCTTGAAGAAACATATGATGACTCATACAGGAGAGAAACCACATAGATGTGCACAATGTAACAAATCTTTCGCACAGCGAGGCAAACTGACAATGCACACATGCTCACTCACACAGGAGTAAGACGACATAGATGTCCACAGTGTAGTTTTTCCTTCTCTCAAAGGCAAGGTTTGAACAAACACATGTTGTGTCACACTGATACAGAAGACAAACCACACAAATGCAGTCAGTGCAGTGGCTCCTTCCTTCTTGCGGATACAGAGCTTGATACAGCATATGCAAATTCATTATAGACACAAGTGAATGAAATACTACAAGTAGATAACACTGTTCATTGGCTCTATCGACGCCCGTTTTTGACTCACATGCGAAGCAAAAGTGAGTCTATGTACTCACCCGAGTCGTCCGTCCGTCCGTCCGTCCGTCCGTCCGTCCGTCCGTCCCGGCGTCCGTCCGTCCGAAAAACTTTAACGTTGGATATTTCTTGGACACTATTCAGTCTATCAGTACCAAATTTGGCAAGATGGTGTATGATGACAAGGCCCCCAAAAACATACATAGCATCTTGACCTTGCTTCAAGGTCAAGGTCGCAGGGGGTCATGTAAAGGTCAAGGTCAAGCATGTGAGTCGTATGGGCTTTGCCCTTCTTGTTAACTGCTTGCTTCCCTTTATATGATAAATCGCCCATAGATCGTCGTTCTCCCGAACTAACTCCTTAGTATGTCATCAAGAATAGAGGATTTTGGGTAGTTTTATGCAATGACGTCAGCACCTTTCGGCGATTGGTCAATGCATTTCATATCAATGATAATGTCAATCACGCTTGAAATTATCGCTACTTGATATTGCTTTCCAAACTTATACAAAGTGACAGGGAGCGTGGGGTCAGTTATGAACTGAACTAGCCCCGAACAGTGAGATATAGAGAACAGTACACAAATACGAACGGAGAGACTCGGAAACTCAAGTCAGTCGTCGCCACGCTCGAGAACTCAAGTGTAATATTTGAAGTTAAAAATCTCCCTCGCCAACAGTGCGACAGAATAGCTCAGTTGGTAACGCTCTCGACTGGCACTAGTCCTTACTTTTGTGGTCCCGGGTTCGATCCGCTTCGACGGCAATTTTTTTTCTGAACTCGTATTTCTTGTATTATATTTGTTTGCTTCATTCCAAACGTTTAGGATTATGAAATGAATCGAAATAATAAAAAGTTGCATAATTATTGAGTACTTCCAGCGGAACAATATCATCCCCAGAATTGTCTATTCATTTTTTTTTTAAAGTAACAGTCGGCTTTGGTGAAAACTGATTGCCCTATAGGCAACAACGCGACTACATGTAATGATGACATCAAGAAAACGTACAAAACACAAATACGAACGGGGAAAACGACGAGTCAACAAATGCTCAATTCGAAAACCCGGCGCGCGCACGTGGCTGTTATTGTTGGCAGTTCAAGTCTTAGTTTTCACGCCTAAATGTAGTAAGCGTTGTGGCGGGGGTAAGGCGTTTGCCTCCGAAGCCGGCGGTCTCGAGTTCGAGTCCCCAAAGACTTTTGTAAAAACATAATTTTTTCTTCTTTTTCGAACTCATATATGCTTGTATATTATTCTTTTTGATTTACCCCAAAGGTTTTGAGTCAAGAATTGAAAATCGAATATAGTGCGTGAGTGCTCTTGAGCAGCTTTCCCACAATCCCCGATTTTTTTTATTTTTTTTTTATTTTTTTTTATTTTTATTTTTTTTATAGTACGGGATATCCCCAAGGAAAGGTCAAAGGGCATATGTATCACCGCGTGTTGACTGCTGGTAATAGTAGTTAATTACTTCTAGTATATTAAACTTCTGTTATATATGATGACATTTTATCCCAAATGCGCGAGAGTGACCACCCCTATGATATCAAGACAGTTCACTTCACAAGTTTACGTTACGTAATGTTTACGTTATGTAAATAAGGTCTGATGGAAATACAGCCTGACAGAATCCTCGTAACAACTTTTTCATTGCTCATATAATTATAAAAGTCAAGGCAAAAATCAATGTCGGTAGTATGTTGCTCCTCTGAAAGAATTTGTGAAAAACTCATAATTTCTATTGCGCTTTTGACGTCAGAGATATGACTTTAGAGAGAGGTGTCGTCACTATTGCCCCCCGTGGGTTAGGGGGAGTCCCATATTGGTTGGGACGAGAAAGACTTTACCCGATGCTCCCCAGCATGTCATAAGAGGTGACTAACGGATTCTGTTTCTCCTTTTACCCTTGTTAAGTGTTTCTTGTATAGAATATAGTCTGTGTTTGTAAAGATTTTAGTCTAGCAGTATGTAAGAAATGTTAAGTCCTTTGTACTGGAAACTTGCATTCTCCCAGTAAGGTAATATATTGTACTACGTTGCAAGCCCCTGGAGCAAATTTTTGATTAGTGCTTTTGTGAACAAGAAACAATTGACAAGTGGCTCTATCCCATCTCCCCCCTTCCCTCCGTCGCGATATAACCTTGAATGGTTGAAAACGACGTTAAACACCAAATAAAGAAAGAAAGTCGTCACTATTGCCATTCCAACTTCAGCACAGACACAGGGCAAGATTTATATTTATTTCTTTTTATGATTTAAGATACACAAAAGACGCAAAAACTGATGCTGTGACTAATCGTGGAAGATCGTAGCAAAGGTTCCTAATTTTGTTTTCTAGTTACGTAGTAAGTTACTTACCGAGTTATTTGTTTATTTATTCATCAGTTGTAAATACAAGTCCCAAATCATAGTAGAGGGGAGAAACTTTGCATTTTAAAATACACACCTGAAGCTGAACTTTTGTTTCTAAAGACGGAAGAACGAAAGGAAAGGTAGAGATAAGAAAGAACAGACAACGTACGAGATGCTCAATGTGTGTGTGTGTGTGTGTGTGTGTGTGTGTGTGTGTCTGTACATCCAATCCTAAAGGTTAGTTCAGTTTTCTGTTGTGGTAACGTTCCTTTCACCGGTCGTGTGTTTTGTAGTTTGTTAAATAAATGTTTTCTTAGTGAGCCTTTTCTGCACATGTGTTGTTTTTATCTTCTGTGTTTGGTTTGGTTTTCGTCTGTCACTTTCTTATTGTGTGTGGGTGTGTCACGTGTGTGTTGTCTGTGTATGGTATGTTTGTGTGTGTGTGTGTGGGGGGGGGGTGAAAAAGCAGTATATTGTATACCAATAGATCAAGATCTATGTCAATCAAAGAATCTGTACATAAAACTAGCACCACATTCGACGATGTGTGAGAGAGTGAGCTACAGCAACATAAAAGTAATGTAAACAAAGAGTATGGTGCTGGGGGATGTAAAGTCCTGGCGGCTTTCACCTTCCTCCCAGTGCTCAGTGGCTGCAACTTCTGTAACATTCAGGATTTCTTCATCAATTGATTTATGTTACAAATTGTATAAAGGAAAGAACGAAAGTGATCATGACTTGGAACATACTTTTTCCTCCATTACACGCCATACACACAGCATCCGTTACATCATTGCACCCCGTTCAACACTCTCTCCTCATCAACTCGGCCTCACTCTCAAGGCCTTTCAAAACACTTTTCGCTTTTCATTGCACAATGCAAAAACAAAATAAAACCAAATTTAAAATGAGTTGCGTCATATGTGAAGCGATAGAAAAACATTTATTCAATCTATCAGCCTGAACTGGCCTAAAAGATCAACACTTCATTCTGTATTTTATACAGCCAACACTGAGACGACATGTACTAACTCTTCGCCTAAACCCGAAGGCTGACTCGAGACGGGTCCAGTTTGTCTCCGTGAACTATGCGAACGTAGTGCCTAATGAACCTTTATTCTTTAATTGTGAACACATTTTCAGAGTATACATGGCATATCTATGTATTTTGGGTTTCAGGAGATGATAGACAATGGTATGATTATTTTTTTATTAGCCTACTAACATTTTAATTAAAATTTTTTGAGATTTGTAATGACCAAACTCATTGATTAATGTTAAAGTTTTCAAGCTGAAATGCAATTCCATTGTCAGGACTTCGTGGAAATTGCTTAGCCAAAGTGTCAATCAAATTGATCGAAAAATGAGGGCGTGACAGCGCCGCATCAACTTTCTCTAAAATCCGAATATGACGTCATCCAAAAATTTATCAAAAAAGTGGTCTGGGGATATCATCTGGAAAAATTTGTGTGTAAAGTTTCACGAAGATCGATACAGTTGTTTTCTTGGAATCTCTCTCTACACGTGACCCCGCACCCACACCGGCACACACACACCACCACCACCACCCTCGTCTCGATTCCCAGTCTATATATATATAAAAAAAAATATTTAAAAAAAAAACATTTAGCCAAAACTTGACTCAAGGTAAAACCCAAATACACAAGACATGTTAACAATTGCGACAGACGTTGCCAATTCAAAAGAAAAGAAGTGTAAGGCGAAACTACCCCATTTAGTCAATCTGTCCATATAGATATAAATCATGGTTATATGATCCGTGGAACTCACAGATTGAAACTGAATGCACTGCATTTTTTCACCCAGACAATACAGCTTCGTCAATGCGGCCCGCTGCAAGGAAATCTCTGACACTTTTCACGCAGTGGAACTTCTGACGCTGTGCCGAAATTGACAAGCAAGTATAGCGCTTGCGCTTAGCAGGAAAGCGCGCTTTTCTGTATTCTTTTGAACTTTATGAGCTTGTTTGTGTTTTTGGAATCAGGAAATGATAAAATAATGATACAATCTTTTTGGATCGATTTCTAAACATTTCAATCGTAGTCCCTAATTAAGCTATTTTCGTTAATCGTGATCCCATTGATAGAGTAAACATGACATATCTAGATACATTTTTAGATTCAGAATTTAATGAAGAATACTCCCCCGAAATCGGCGTATGCTGCCTGAATGGCGGGGTTAAAACGGTCATACACGTAAAAACCCACTCATGCAAAAACATGAGTGAACGTGGGAGTTTCAGCCATTGAACGAAGAAGAATCAAGAATACGAGGCAATCATTTTTAAATCTGTTTGCGAAAAATCGATTTTTATGACAATTTTAATTAGCAAACTCATTGATTAATTTTGAAGCTTCCGAGCTGCGGCAATGCAATCCCGTCATAGTCCGGACGTTGTCAAAATTTTCTTGAAAAAAATTTCAACCACCTTTGCTGAAAAACGAGACTGCGGCGTGACAGTGCCGCTTCAACTTTTACAAAAAGCCGGATATGACGTCATTAAAGACATTTATCAAAACACTAATGGAGAAAAAAAAACACGTCTAGGGATATCAGTCATACTCAGGAACTCTCATGTAAAGTTTTCGATTAACTCGATCACAACTCGATTTTGACTCTCGCACTCGGTCAAATACCCCCAAGCGGACACGCCAAGAGACAGAGGGGATATCCCCAACAACAGAAGGCGTGGAGAAACGCGCACGGCTTGATGCGAGTGCCAACTAGACACTGACAATGGCTTGTAACATGAAATTGTTCTCGTTGAATACTCGAGGGTTAAGAACCAAAACAAAAAGGAAAAGTTTATGTTTACGTTTTTCAGAAGCAAAAAGTATGACTGATGTCATTTGTTTACAAGAGTCGCATATTACTAAGGATGTCAGTGAAGAATGGAGGAGGGGGGGGGGGGGGTGATTTGTTTTACAGCGAAAGTACCGTGCATAGCGCGGGACAGGGTTATATGATTAAAAACAAGTCGCGTAAGGCGAAATTACTACATTTAGTCAAGCTGTGGAACTCACAGAATGAAACTGAACGTAGTCCGCCGCTAGTGCAAAAGGCAGTGAAAGTGACGAGCCTGCCTTGGCGCGGTAACGGTTGCGCTGTGCTTCATAGCATGCTTGTACTGTACCTCTCTTCGTTTTAACTTTCTGAGCGTGTTTTTAATCCAAACATGTCATATCTATATGTTTTTGGAATCAGGAACCGACAAGAAATAAGATGAAATAGTTTTTAAAACGATTTCGGAAATTTAATTTTAATCATAATTTTTATATTTTTAATTTTCAGAGCTTGTTTTTAATCCGAATATATAATATTTTTATGATTTTGGAATCAGAACATGATGAAGAATAAAATAAAAGTAATTTTGGATCGTTTTATATACAAATAATTTTAATTACAATTTTCAGATTTTTAATGAGCAAAGTCATTAATTAATTTTTAATTAAGCTTCCATGCTGAAATGCAATACCGAAGTCCGGCCTTCGTCGAAGATTGCTTGGCCAAAATTTAAATCAATTTGATTGAAAATTGAGGGTGTGACAGTGTCGCCTCAACTTTTACAAAAAGCCAGATATGACGTCATAAAAAACATTTATCGAAAAAAAGAAAAAAACGTCTGGGGATATCATCAGAGACTATAGAGTATACAGTCTGTCGGTACTCTACAGTCTCTGATATCATACCCAGGAACTCTCATGTAAAATTTCATAAAGATCGGTCCAGTAGTTTACCGTCTCTGAATCGCTCTACACACGCGCGCACACACACACACACACACACACACATACACCACGACCCTCGTCTCGATTCCCCCTCTATGTTAAAACATTTGTTCACTGAAGTTTGAAATTTGGTATAATGTAAGAACTGACGATGGAATGAATAGAAACATACAAATAAATCATATAACAGCTATGAATCTCAGATTGGTAGTGCGCAGTTTTAGTCACTGCCGGATTTTGTCGGATTTGAGAGTAGCGCATTAGCTCGCCTAAAACCCGTCATAACTACTGAAATGTTCAACACTCAAGCTTGAAATTTTGTATTATGTAAGAATGGACAATTAACTATATAGACTATAAAAATAAATTATGTAAGTGTTATGGATCACCGGGTAGCGTCTACTTCAAAGTGGTAGCGCGCTGTTAAGTCAATGGAGAAAATCGTCGGATTTGAGAGTAGTGCATTAGCTCTCCTTAAACTCGTCATATAACTTCCGTATTTTTCACGATTGAAGTTTGAAATTTTGTATTATGTGAGAATGGACGATGAACTAACTAGAAATATAAAAATAAAGTATATAAGTGCTATGGTTCAAGGTAGCGCGTGCTGGCGCGTGCTAGCGAGTGCTGGCGCGTAGTTTAGTCGGACCCCGTTAGATTAAAGAAATGTCACCAAATCGGAAATTCCTGAATGGGGTGAATACATGAACGAAAGCATTTCCGGTTAGCAGAAGCGATCGATAACATTGGGGGAAACATTGGAAGAGTCTTGTTCTTCGGAAGTTTGGTCCTTTGTACGCCAAGGTATTTGAATACATTTTAATTTTCACTGACATATATTGTCACTTGCCCCGTCGGGCAGCTGGTCATAAGGTTTACTTGCCCGACAGGTTCAAACGCTTGCCCCGGGCTGTCGCAGTGTCGGGCATTCGTTATTGTCGAGCCCTGCTCACTCTTGGAGCCTGTTTGAAAGGACAAGCCAGAAGATTCTACGCTGGACTAGCACCTCATGAGAAAAGAGAATATGCCAGTCTTATATTTCAACTACGACAGAGATTCGGCACAGCATCCAGACATGGGGTGTACTGGACCACGCAATTTGAAAACGGGAAAAGACTACCAAATGAAGGATTGGCAGACTTTTCTGATGAACTTCTTCTACTTGCACAGAGGGCATATCCAAACGTTGGGTCATCAACTCAACATCAACTTGCACTACAGCAATGGTATAAAAATATGAGCCCAGACATAAAATGGCGATGTTTGGAGAGAAACTGTCAAACTATTCGAGAAGCTGAAGAAGTAGCTGACATGTATGAAGCAATCATGGTACCACAGAAAAAGAAAATTTTCATGGTCAACAGTGAAGAATCAACGATGATAAATCCTTTACCGGAGACACCTACTAGAAGTCAACAAAAACAGAGGGGAGACAGACGGTGCTGGACATGTAATGAGACTACACATTATTCCAGAGACTGCAGACAGAGAGCACAGTTTTGTACATGTTGTAAACGCTCTGACCACAGTTTGAAAGACTGTAATTTGTACAGGAAGTGCAAAGAACAAGAAAGATTTGAAACTCAACCAACCCACAACAGACGTTCTCAACAGAGAAGTGAGGGATACGAGAACCGCCGATTCTAAAGGGTCAAGAATCGGTATATCAACAAAGACCCAATGAAAGGAAATCAAAGAGAGCTGAAGAAGAAATGAAGAGAGTAATGCATGAAAACAGGGAGGACACTCAATGCAACATGAAGAAAGAAGAAGCTACGGAACTGGAAAACAGGGAGGACACTCAACGTAACATGAAGAAAGAAGTTACAGAACTGGAAAACAAAGAGATAGAAGATAAAACACAGGAAGATGTTCCAAGAAGAATTGGTGTATCGGGATCAAAAATTAGTGACAATGACAATGGAATGTATACTTCTGTATTGGTAGAGAACCAAGAAAAAGTCAACTTTCTAGTTGATTGTGGAAGTACTACAACTCTTCTTTCTACATCAGTTTTCGAAAAACTTAACAAAAACAGTATTTCGCCTCTTCAAGTGTCTACTCCAAATTTTCAACACGTGCTCTAAGCGCGGCGCGGTGAACACTTTTTTTTCCGGCTCTACTTCTTCACTTCTTTCACTTCCGCCACACAAGGAAAACGAATCTAAGCAGCGCTTTTCTGCACAGGTAGTACATCTAAGTATTGCAATTCGTGTACAAAATCCCTCCCATCTTCAAAATATTGCCACTAATACTACCCCTCCCATCGTAAATATTCATTGCAACCATTAATAGTCAGGATCTTTGCCGGAGTTTCTGTGTCTGTCTTAAGATCAAATCACTTTCAACACTGTGCCCTTTTCTCTTTCAGCAACAACATGGCTTACCAACCACCACCACGGCATTGTACTCTCTTGCGAGTCATTCAAGACCTCAAATCCCTGCAGCTGAACACTGCCAAAGACTTGGCATACAAGTGTCCAGTCAAGAGGGAAGTGCAACAACTCAGCAAACTCAGCAAGAACTCATTCTGCTACGGCAAAATCACAATGCTTTTGTGGGGCAAGTCATCGGCAAATTAGAAAAACTTAAACTTCAAGTTTCAAGTCTACACAGCAATAACAAAGCTCTCACAGAACAAATCAAAAGCCAACAACAACAAAAAACGCCATCCGTTGCACCCGCTCCCTCTGGCACATCATCAGTGGAAACGTCGACATCAGTGCCACTCTCTCCCTCATGTACACTCTCCGGCACACCACCTGTGGAAACGTCGACATCAGTGCCACTCTCTCCCTCATGTACACTCTCAGGCACACCACCTGTGGCACCATTGATGTCAACTCCCACGCCACCAGTGACATCAATCAAGGCACCCTCCTTCAATGCCTCCGATGACGAGATGCTGTCTCAGATCATGCAGAGCTTCGAGACGGACCAAGACAGCGTAGACATGACCAATGCTTCTGCAAGCCAAGACCTCACCAATGAGTGAGAAACACTGACAGTAGCAGACTACGCTGAGCCAAAACAGTTACGTACAACTGTCGTTTTAGATTTTCTCAAGGACAGAGCGCTTCTCATTTTAAATTTTCTCAAGGACAGAACGCTTTTCGTTTTACATTTTCTCAAGGAGAAATCAACTTTCATTTTAGATTTAGATTTTCTCAAGGACAGAACGCTTTTCGTTTTACCAGAACGGCAGAAGCCTACACCTGACCAATGGGGAGTTAAAACTTTCATTTTAGATTTTCTCAACGACAGAAGGATTTTCGTTTTTACAAGAAGCATACACCTGACCAATGCTTCTGACAAGTGAAAAACACTGACAGCAGCAGACTACACTGAGTGAAAACGGTTAACAGTTAGATTTTCAGAAGGAGAGAAGATTTTCGATTTTACTGTTCATCATGCAGTCAATGACATTTTTTTTTCTCCCTGTCATTAAATTGATAAATTAACACTGCTGTTGTCTGAATGTTCTCTCTCTCTCTCTCTCTCTCTCTCTCTCTCTCTCTCTCTCTCTCTCTCTCTCTCTCTCTCTCTCTCTCTCTCTCTCTCTCTCTCTCTCTCTCTCTCTCTCTCTCTCTCTGGATCTCTCTCTCTCTCTCTGGATCTGCACCAAAGTTGGTGTCTGTACTCCGGTAGACCCCCCAAAAAATCTGGTGCAATCGCTTTTCATATTATACAAAACTAAATATCTAATTTTTCCAGATCACACCATCAGTGCCAGACCAGACGTTTCATATCTCTCTCTCTCTCTCTCTCTCTCTCTCTCTCTCTCTCTCTCTCTCTCTCTCTCTCTCTCTCTCTCTCTCTCTCTCTCTCTCTCTCTCTCTCTCTCTCTCTCTCTTTCTTTCACTTCTATTGTTGAAAAAATAATCACAAATGATAGATCAAAACAGAATAATCTGGACAAGTTGAAACAGTTTTGTGTTTCAAAAAATATTACACATAATTTAGACATCCCCCTGTTATCTGTGAGCGAAGTCTTCCATTATCTGATATGCTTAAAACAATCTGGTACTCATGGTCTAGATAATCTTGATGGGAAAATTTTGAAGTTGTCTGCCCCTTTTATTGCAGAATCTCTGACATACGTTTACAACTTGTGCCTGGACAAATCTGACTTTCCCGCCAAATTAAAGGAGGCAAAAGTAATCCCGCTATTTAAATCAGGTAATTCTTCTGACCCCGCCAATTACAGACCAATCTCGATTCTTCCTGTTTTATCCAAACTTGAAAAACACATATATACACACTTGGCCGCACATTTGAAGAAATATGACCTTATTCATTCAAATCAGTCAGGCTTCAGAGAAAATCATTCGTGCCACACAGCATTAATAAACCTTCTGGAAAACTTGCTTAGCAACATTAATAATAATGAACTCTGTGGTGTCCTATTCGTCGATTTTGCAAAAGCATTCGACGTCATTAATCATGAGTTACTTTCAAGAAAATTAGCTGAGTATAGATTGTCACCCCAAACCCTATGCCTCCTCTCATCTTTCTTAGCCGGACGAGAGCAATCCGTCTGCGTGAATTCAAGTATGTCAAGTAAAAGACCTGTGTTATATGGAGTCCCCCAGGGTTCTGTCCTTGGGCCACTTCTTTTCTCTCTGTATATTAACGATCTTCCTTTTAGTGTTAATGATGATTGTGAACTATTTGCTGATGATACGACCATACACACTTCTGATAAAAAATTAGACAAAGTTTATTTATCATTGCAGAACAGTGTAGATGATCTCATTAATTGGACGGAATATAACCACATGAGTCTTCACCCCCAAAAGACCAAATACATGTTAATTACAACAAGGCAAAAAAGACAAAACATCAAGAATAATCCTCATTCCTTATTAATTGGCAACGATGCAATAGCGGAAGTAGGAGATCACAAAGTTTTGGGAGTAAATATCGATAATAATTTATCTTGGACCCATCATGTTAGATCGTTGTGTAAAACCATGTCGAGGAAAATATATTTGTTGAACAGAATAAAACACTTTCTTGATCCACACTCAAGGTTATTATTTTATAGTGCATACATACAAACCATCACGGATTATTGTTCGACCATCTGGGACTCAGCCAGTGCAAATATTTTAAAACCACTGTATAGTCTACATAGACGAGCAGTAAAATCAGTTCTATTAAAACAATCCAGTCTTGTTTTCGACGATTATAAAAAACTTAAGATGTTGCCCTTAAAAGAAAGATTTAAATCAAATAAAGGCGTGCTCCTTCACAAAATCCTTTCCGGCCATGCACCACGTGCTTTCATTACAAAATTTAAAGCCAAACCAAGCCGAAAATTCAACGTCCCCATTCCGCGGATAGATCTCTTTAAATCAAGTTTAGCTTATTCTGGCAGCGTTTTGTGGAATTCTCTCCCGGAATCAGTTCGAGTCCCAACAAGTCTCAATACTTTCAAAAAACACCTCTCATTACATTTAATGTCAAATTACGAAAAGTCACAGTGATGGAAGACTTCGTTCTGATTATTTTCATATTGATCATATCTGTCTATAAAGCATCAGTGTCATAACGCAAGAATGTTTGTATAGCCTACAACGTGTATATAGTCCTGTGAATAGTTTTTTTTCTGCCTTTAACTGTCATGCTTATCTTTTGTAATTGTCTTACGTTTGTATATATATATGTATTTAAGATTAGAATAGTCCCTCTCTGGGCGAGGGCTGGTTGAAAAGAAGCTCGTTTATATTGCTTATGCCACAACCCTCGTAAAATAAAATTTGATTTGATTTGATTTGATTTGATTTGATCTCTCTCTCTCTCTCTCTCTCTCTCTCTCTCTCTCTCTCTCTCTCTCTCTCTCTCTCTCTCTCTCTCTCTCTCTCTCTCTCTCTCTCTCTCTATGGATCTGCACCAAATTTGGTGTCTGTACTCAGGTAGACCCCCCCCCAAAATCTGGTGCAATCGCTTTTCATATTATACAAAACTAAATATCTTTTTTTTCCAGATCACACCTTCAGTGCCAGACCAGACGTTTCATCATGCCACCAAAGAAGAGTGCACTGTCAGCTATCTCAAGAGATGCCAAGCGCAAGCGACTCTCCAGAAGGTCCGAAAGTTTGGAAGACACAAGAAAACGACAAGAGACTAACAGAGAAGCGACAGCAGTAGCACGTCAAGTTGAAACCCTTGAACAAAGATCAAACAGACTCAAAAGAAATACACAAGCGACAGCAGTAGCACGTCAAGTTGAAAACACTGAACAAAGATCAAACAGACTCAAAAGAAATACACAAGCGACAGCAGTAGCACGTCAAGTTGAAAACACTGAACAAAGATCAAACAGACTCGAAAGAGATAGACAAGCGACAGCAGTAGCACGTCAAGTTGAAACCACTGAACAAAGATCAAACAGACTCGAAAGAGATAGACAAGCGACAGCAGCAGCACGGCAACGGGAGCGTGACACACGCAACAGGCTTGCTCTCACAAATGACTCTTCAAGTTGCAACTCTGGTGACCGAGTTCTTTTGGATTCCTTCCCTCAGCCTCCATCATATCTGATGAATCTGCTTACTGGAACTGACGAGCACAGTGTTGCCTTTCGGAGGGATCTGAGGGCCTACAACAACGGGTCCCAGATGACCAGTTTCGGCTGTAAAGATGGCGCTATACCTGGCTGGAACCCCACCTTTCGAATTCAAGGTCAGGCATAAGTTCTCGATGGATCTGCTTCAAATTTGGTAGGTGTATTCAGGTGGACCCCTGGCACAAACTGGTCGATGAAAATTTTCAACATGTGCTCTAAGTGCGGCGCGGTGAACCATGGTGAATACTCTGTTTCGCGATACGAATTACGAACCGAAACACTTTTTTTTCGCGGCTCTACTTCTTCACTTCTTTCACTTCCGCCACACAACGAAAACGAATCTAAGCAGCGCTTTTCTGCACAGGTAGTACATGTAAGTATTGCAATTCGTGTACAAAATCCCTCCCATCTTCAAAATATTGCCACTAATACTACCCCTCCCATCGTAAATATTCATTGCAACCATTAATAGTCAGGATCTTTGCCGGTGTTTCTGTGTCTGTCTTATAAAAGATCAAATCAGTTTCAACACTGTGCATGCACTTTTCTCTTTCAGCAGCAACATGGCTTACCAACCACCACCGCATTGTACTATACTCTCTTGCGAGTCATTCAAACTGGTCGATGAAAATTTTCAACACGTGCTCTAAGCGCGGCGCAGTGAACCGCGGTGAATACTCTGTTTCGCGATACGAATTACGAAACTAAACACTTTTTTTTTCGGCTCTACTTCTTCACCAGACTCTACAACTATGTCATTGAAGCTACCATTTCCTGTGGCCCCTATAAGGGAGAACCAGTTCTGCTGCCTCGAATCCCTCTCGAACCTTCAGACTCTTCACTTCCTTTCACGTTCCGGCGCCTACAGTTCCCTATAAGGCCAGCCTTTGCCCTCACCATCAATAAAAGTCAAGGACAGACATATTCTGTCTTGGGAGTAGATCTCACAGGGCCTTGCTTCAACCACAGTATGTTCTACGTCGCAGCATCACGGACGGGAAGAGCAGATACTCTGACTATTCTGGCACCAAACAGGCAGACCAGAAATGTGGTCTACCCAGAAGCTCTACGGTAGATAGTAGGTATGACTACTGTCTGTGTGTGTATCTGTGTGTCTGTCTGTTCGCGATGCACTGCCAAAGTTCTCGACGGATCTGCATCAAATTTGGTGGGCATATTCAGGTGGACCCCGGGCACAAACTGGTGGGTGAACATTTTCAACACGTGCTGTAAGCCGGCAAACCGCCACGCTGCATACTCTGTCTCGCGATTCACCCGGCGAAGCCGGGCTCAAAACAGTCAATAATGGACACTACTCTCTTCCATGAATAGGGAAGGAACCGTGACGATAGACTTGCCCTATGCTTCGCCTGTCTGTCCGGAAAACAAGTGGCTGCAGTCATGCAGTTGTATATGATATGCACAGTCTCCTGATAAACTTTGCTGGCAGTTGTTCTTGACACAGAGAAGATGAACGCCAGGTGTTGCAGGGGTGTTGATACGAATATGCATGAATGTGAGCATGAGAGCTTGAAACTGTGTCAGTGCTCTGCGTGAGTGTGTAGACAAATGTGGTGCAAGCCATCACCAGCATAAGATAAGAAAGCTTTCAATTTAATGTCCATTTTACATAAACACACAACAAAACTGATGCTACACGGCATTGTCGGAGTTTGGAATACAGTTGGAGTGTGTATCGACCTAGAAATGGTTGTATGTACACTCAGCAAAGCAATTAACTTCTTATGTGTCGGGTGTATTATTTTGTATGTCGCAACCATCCATTTCAGAATACAGAATACAGAATCTTTAATATGCATGATAATTTTGTCAAAGTATGCAGATCAAATTGATCTGACTTTGATTCAGATGGCGAGTAAAATACCTGCCACTTTCAGGCCTGCAGTCAGTTCACCATTTCAGATCTGATCAAGCTTTTGCATGGATGGAATAAGACTATCCCTCTACTTCGTCACATACCACAAAATCAGCACACTGACTGCTGTGGTTTGTTTTAACTTTTTATGAATGAATTCCAGAAAATGCCTCTCATGACCCAATAAATTCATTAAAAAAATCCTACCATGCGCAGAGGGGATTGCGACTTTTTTGCTTTTGTGTATGTGACAAAGTGGAGTGATGTTCTTATCCCATGATTGTAAAAGCCTGGTTTTTTTTTAAGGGGAGGTGTGTGCCATTAAGGCTGTAGGATACTTTTGAAAGTACGTTGGAGTAGCCTCCCTTCCCGGATTTAGAACGCGTTTCGTGTTGTAACAGATTATCCACTCATTAGCCATATCCGTATGCAAAATAATGAAATAAACATTAGTAAATGGCAGAAGTTTCCAAATATCGACATTCTCTATCAGTGCAATAAAAAACAATCGTTAGAACTTGGATTTACGACATGTCGTGCGTGAGAACGTGTCGGTAAACAAGCACTTGTTGCCTGGCTGAAGAACCCCACGAGTCAAGCTAAAACAGACAAGTAATGGAAAGCAGTCTGCGGATAAACATAACAAACTGCTGATGAAAAAGTGTGTTCATCCCTGCTCTGGATAAAAGACAGCGAACTGATGACAACGTGGCAGCGTTCATGCGAAAATATTTTTTTCAGATTATCGCTTCTACACGTACTTGGGGCAGATCTGAATTTCATACTGGAAGATGACAAATCGAACGTGTGAGTTGAGAACCACATGTTCTTTGCCGACAGAAATCACGATGGGACAAGATGCAGATTGTGTTGAAGAGATGTTTGCAGATTATCGCATCTACATTTTATTGCTCAGATCAATGCACGTAGTTGGGGTAGATCTGAATTTCACAATGGAAGACGACAAATCAGTCTTGTGAGTTGAGAACCACATGTTCTTTGACGGCAGAAATCACGATGGGACAAGATGCAGATTGTGTTGAGGTTAAATACTGACTGACTTTAGATGAAGAGTTCCTAGACCTGGTTTTTGTAGAGGCATCATGATGATATCCTGGTTTTTTTTAACGTTCTTGGTGACAACGCGTCAGAATCGCACGAAGATCGAACTCTCGAAGAAAACAAGTTTATCGCTGAACATCGGAAATGTGAAAGTATTGCTCTTCCTGTCTGATCAGTTAGATCTACAGGCTACATTATCAGGTAACTTACCAAACCGGAGTGTGTGTGTGCGTGCGCACCGGATTACAATCATCAACGCACCCTTTTGGACTTTTCTACGTAACCTTACTATGCCTGCTGTGACATTCACGAGGATTATTGTGATTCTTGGACAATCGTGTGCGCGTGCTGGACTTGCACGAAGACAAACGGCGTCGGAACGGTATACGTGCTGCCAAGTGTGTGCGACCAGAGCGCAGTGTGAACCGAGAGTGAGTGTGACATTGTGTGGAAGTTTTGCTTGATTGATTTATTCATGATTTAATTTGCTTTTTGGTACAATAGTAAAATCTGTGTACGTTATACTTTGTATTAAATTTCATATTCTTACTCCGAATCACATATAGCATTGACGCAGTCTAGGATGCTAAAGTCTGAAAAGGCTTCCCGTCTTAAACAATTTTTAAGGGAAGCAACCCCACCACAAAAAGTGTAAACGTAGCCATGGTAATGACCCCACACCCGGGGAGTTACCTCCCATTGGTGTGCCCTACGTCACTACCGCTACTCAACACTGGTCAAATTATACGACTTTTTCAGCTCTGAGGAGAAGGTTGTTGATTTTTGGCTCTCTCGTGGCTGTGCTGTTTGGTGTTTGTTATGACACCCACCTGCCACTTACCCGTCTTGCTTGCCTTCTGCTTCGTTAGTTGGTGAGCTCTTTCCTTTTTGGTCATTATTTTGACAAGAATGTTGCTGTAGTTGCTGACTTTTCGTCCGGTTTTGGACTTGTAAATTTTTCAGTAACTGTTTGTTTGGCCGCCATTTTTGTTGGTCAGCGTGGCTGACGGCTATAAATGTGGCTAGGCCTATGTATTGGTGAGGTAAACCTTGTTTTACCTCCTTACTTGCCTTCTGCTTTGTTAGTTGGTAAGTTCTTTCCTTTTTGGTCATTAGTTTGACAGGAATTTCGTTGTAGTTGCTGACTTTTCGTCCGGTTTGGACTTGTAATTTTCCAGTAACTTATTGTCTGGCCGCCATTTTTGTGGGTCAGCATGGCTGACATTGATAAAACATGGCAAGGCTTATGTCATGGATCTACCAGACCATTGGTAATCGTTGTTGTTTCGTTTCGGACAAAGCATGTAATATCTCTATGTCCGTTACTTATTCTGCCCCAAATGTGTTTTGGGGGCAGTTAAGCATGTCTTTGACTTTTTTTTCTCCTTGCTTTCCCTCTTTTAGGCATCGGAGCATGGCGCTCTGGTGTCTATACTGCTTAGCTCTTTATTTCCAGAGTTCCGCAGTTTGGGAGAGAAGAATTGCAGCGTCCCACGCCGCCTGCCGGTGGTGTTTTCCCCCCCTTCATTGGGTGACGCTCGTTTTTCGGCATCGTTGATGGCCGTCAGCGACGATTTCCGGGGAGGATCTCCTTGCTTCTTTGTCTTCTTTGGACGTCAGCTTTTGGAACTTGCCTCTTTCTCGGAGATGATCTTCAGAGCGCTCTCTCACTCTTTCACGGAGTCACTGAATCCTTTCACACTTTGTGTGGATCAGGACGCTGATGACATCTCCACTCTTTTGGTCAGCCCTTGCTAGGGTGAATGAAGAGCAAATGAGGCTGTCCTCCCTTCACTACGCTCTTACAGTCATGTGTCGGAGGGACTTGTTTCTCTCGCATTCTCAGTTCACTGAGCAGTCTAAGAGAGACACTTGAGCTTTGCCTGGGGTAGAGGGATCTCCTTTTGAACATTGGTGTTTTATACCAGAAGAAAGGAGATCCAGTCGAATAGAGATCAGCAGGTCTCCGACTTCTCTCTACAAGGGTTGAAGCAGAGCTAGCCTCCTCAGGAGAAGCATGCTCAGGCCTCTGGCCAAGCTAAGCCGGCAGCCAATAGGCAGTCTCTGCCTGATTCTCGAGTTTCGAGAAATAGATCAGTGTCGGGCAGGGAGAAGGGCAGCTCTAGCAGCAAGCCTCTCCCCCCAAGGAAGTGCCCCTGATCTCACCCCCCCCCCCTCCACTTTGGTGATGGCGGGGGGGTCTCCTCCTTGCACTTTTTCATTGGTTGGTCTCTGTACACAGCCAATGGATTGTGGGAGTGGTGAGGTCGGGCGACTCCCATCGATCTTATGAGTGCATCAGTCCGATATTTACACAGCGATCTAGGTCCATCAGCTCGAGCACCCGCTGAGGTCTCTTCTGGTTGGATCTAGCGCTGGCCTTCGGGCATCAGATGATACGTCTCCTAATCTCCGAATCGGCAACGTCTTCTGTTGTTTGGTTTAGTAACTTCGCCGTTTGAAGACCGCGCAGTTTAAGAATTTCCGAAAGTTCAACTTCCGGTTGTATAGATTCTAGAAACTGCGAAGGCGATCATGCCGCCTGCGAAGAAATTGAAACCGGACAAGGACCAACCCAAGCTGTGTTTTCGACAGTCAGATCATGATCAGTCGTCAAGTGTGACTGTGACCGGACCCACTGTGACTGTGAGTACGAAAACGGCGACGACACCACCACGGACGTTTGTGCCTTCATGGCTTAAACTTTATCCATGGCTAAATTTCGATGGCGAGAGAAAACTGATGTTTTGCACAGTGTGCATTTCAGCAAACCGAAACAACAGCTTCACACGTGGCTGCTCGAATTTCAGAACAAGCAGTCTCGCGGATCATATCAAGACTAATGACCATCAGACAGCCCATATTGTTCCAGGGTACACACACACAAGAACTAGAAGAAGGCAAGTTTGGAATACAATTACAATATATTTCTCTCTCTGGTGTGTGTCACAGTGTGTGTGTACCAAAGGAGGATGTGGACGGCTTATTTCTTTCCACGTGAAATGACCGATTGTTTTTTACAGTTCAGGACAAATGTCCTATACTTTCAGCAAGGCTAGGACATTTGTCCTATAAGGACAAAATCCAAGGAACATCCCTGCTCCTCTCCTTCTGGCAGAGGGTTAGCTAATGTTCCGGTTTCTTTGCTGTGGGCTTATAACCCAGCATCTTATTTGGCAGCCGAAACTTCCGTTTCTTACGTTTACCTGCGTACTGTGGGTACTTTGGTACAATGGCTGTCCTACGGGCATCACGGCTCTCAGCCTTAGCCTGTGCAATAGTCTCCTGCCCTTCGCTGTGCGACTATGGCATTTTCGGTTCCTGTGACTTCGGATTTTGTCTCTTCCTCTCTTCATTCTCATCCTAGCATGAGGTGAGTCAGGACGACTTCCGTTGGGTCGGGTTTCCTTTTACAGTCACCTTTCTACCACAGGCAACTATGACTACGGCGTTTGCCCGTTGTTCTCCGCGTCTGACTCTCAGTCTTCCTCCGAAAGCGGCGTATGGCTGCCTAAATGGCGGGGTAAAAACGGTCATACACGTAAATGCCGTGGGAGTTTCAGCCCATGAACGAACAAACAAACAAACTCTCAGTCTTTCAGAGGTAGACAGACGCGTTTTGGTTTTTCGGCCAAACTCAGGAAGGCTCTTGTTTTGGCCGCGAAGTTAACTTCGGGTTTTTCCCTGAGAACACTTGTCTCGGGAGTCTTATGGCTGGTTGGCTTCACGGTTTTCCGTTTATGCTTACCAGTCTTGTTTTCTGTTTTGGGTTTTTGATTCACATTCAATTACCTACAAGCAGATTGATCTGCGAACACTCTGGCTTTTAGTCATTTTGTTCATGGTCACCAGTCACTCCAGGCTTCGACCACTGTGATTCCGCACTTCCGGTGGCTTACGCACAATCGTAAGTCGCTGCTTCCTCGTACTACCGCTCTCTCTGCTTTCGCATGGACTGGTAGAGGATAACTGGCGACCACCTCTTTTTGAGAATTTCTCATCAAGTTGGACTCTGGTACCTTGTACTCAGGTGTCTCTCTCTCTCTCTTTGGTGGAGATCGGTCACTCTTCTCTTGAGCGGACCTCTATCTCACAGGCCTTTCGGGCTTCACTCCATCCCAAGGTTTGCATACTTTGGCATGTTTGTCTTACGGTCTCCTCGAGGGTTCGTCCTAACCTTCGTGGTTGAAAACGACGTTAAACACCAAATAAAGAAAGAAAAAGGGTTCATCCTCCTCAGCACTGAGTGGACAACCTTACGCACGGATCGTTCCAGGGCATTGGCATTCCCTTCCTTTAGTAAGGGGGGGGGGGCAGCTTGTCTTTCCCTCGACTCGGCTTGGGTTTATCAATCCAAGGCTTGGGTCTCTTCCTGGGCCGTTTTACGGTCCAGGAGATTGGAACAAGTGCTGGGCACAGCTTACTGGCTCTCTGAAGTTGTCTTTCGCAACTTTTGCCTGAGAGACATCGCGGCTGTCAATCAGGATGGTTCTCGGGTCCTTTCCTGCCTTTTTGGCAGTGGGCCAGTTCCTGCCAAGGGTTTTAGAGTGAGTTAGATTTTTCTTTCCCACCGGGCCCTTCCTGACTTGTTGGCAGCGGGCCAGTTTCTGGCAGGGATTTTTAGAGTGAGTTAGATTTTTCTTTCCCATCTCCTTGTTGAAGCTATCTGCTATGTGATTCGGAGTAAGAATATGTAATTTAGGCCTAATCGAAAATTTTCACTTTCACTGCCTTTTGCACTAGCGGCGGACTACGTTCAGTTTCATTCTGTGAGTTCCACAGCTTGACTAAATGTAGTACTTTCGCCTTACGTGACTTGTTTACATATTCACAATACAAAATCTCAATTTCTTCAGTAGGGTTTACGTGACAAAATCTCATACCTATGCTCAAACTTCAGTCGTTATCTCAAAATTTTGCGCGACTAGCACTATTCATTTTGTTATTTCTTGATAAACCAAACATTGAACTACCATAAAAAGAAACCTTTAAAACTGCCTAACCACTTCGAAATTTGGCCTCAGGTGTATACTCCAGCCTTAAGGCAATGTGCGGGACTAAAATTAAACTTGGAGAATACATGGAATAAACTAGTTTTCTTGGTAGTTATTGAAATGACTTATAAAAATGAATGAACAAATTGTGAATATTAATGGACACAGACTGCCGTTGCTATGGAAACAGCTGCCATATGGGATTTCTAGGAAACGGTTTTACAGCGACATCATACATAAAAAATGCATGATATTTGGCACAATGATACACAAGTCTCATATCTACAATCATATAGAACTATTTTTTTTTACTGAAGACTACAGTTGAATTTAAATTAATATTTGTGGTAAGGATTAATGAATTTCTTACCACATATTCATGAATCCTTATGAAATTTAATTTAAATTCAACTGTAGACGTTTGTCAAAAAATCGTTCTATGTGATAGTAGATATATAAGTCATGTGTATCTTTGTACCAAATATTATGCATTTCTGATGTATGATGTTGCTGTAAAACTGTTTCCTAGAACTCCAATATGGCGCTGTTTATGCCAGTTTCCATACCAACGGTAGTCTATGTCCTTTAGTATTCGCACTTTTTTTTTTCTTTTTATAAATCACTTCAATAACTACCCAGAAAACTAAGTTATTCCATGTATTCTCCAAGTTTAATTTTGGTAATTTTTCTGCCTCGCATTGCGCTGGAAAATTACCAAAACAAATGAAAATAAAGTACAAGTTTTGTCTGCAAGTGAAACTCACAGCAAAGCGAGCAAACAAAAAGTAGATCTTACTTTATTTGTCCATACAGAGCAAGTTATCCAAAAAAAACGTGCGGAAACAAATGTGCCAAATGTCACATGTTTCTTGTCTTGTGTTTTACACTCTGCTAAGCGATTTATAGAGTGAATAGCCAAAATGATAATCAAACTCAGGGCTTTGGGGTTAATTGAATAATTAATTTTGTTGATTTTCTCTTTAAATAAAACTTGGTGCTCTGTGATGTTTCAATAACAGAAATCGTTTAATTTGCTGCATGAGATCACTTCTAACCCTATTCAACCTGTCTTAGAAATGTAAAAACAACCATGCCAATCATTCTGCTTTAAAAAAAATTTTTTAAAAATTATTCATTTTTTATTTAATTATTTATCTATTTATTATTTGTTTATTTATTTGTCTATCTATTTCTTATGAAAACATTGTGCAACCTTTTTTCCACAAATTACGAAACGTTCTGCATCAAGTTCTCGCTTCAGCTTGCTTAGTCGCCAGTAAGTTTGACTGCAGTGAGAGCTGATGGTACATGTACTCGTTGAAACGCCACCAGTGCTGGGCTTTGAAACAAAGTACGTGATGCGAAGTAGGCGTCAAAGACAATTCAGATGTCGTTTTTGTCTTTGTGTTGACAGCGTCCAAGTGTTCAGTGACCCATATCGTGACATTGATTGACTGTGACAAGATGGCAGAGCAAGAGCCAGCAGGCAAGATTGAGATTGACATCGCTGAAGAACCACTGTGGGACACGGCAGAGCAAAGATCACACGGTGAGCGTTTCATTTTAAGTTTTCACTGGATGTAAAAACAAGATGCGGCATAAAATAGATGCTGATTGACAATGTTATGTTGGCCGAGACCAGAATTTACAATGATTTACAGACCAGTTTAGGTACCCCAATTTATGACTATCAAACAATCGGAGAAATGAGATCTCAAAAGGGATGTATATTTACAGAGGTAATGAACAAAAAATCTGAGAATGCAGGGTCTAAAATAAGTTAACCTTCACCGAATAACGCTTTGGACTACACAGTCCGGATGATGTGCCTTTGTGGGTCATGTACGACCCATATTTTCCAAAGAAGGATTCAACGTAAAAAGAATGGGTCGTACAGGACTCGCGCCATCCGAATAGGAATAAACGTTTTGCTGCCTCTTTGCAGAGTATGGGTCATACACAACCCACGCCATCCGAATAAGGATAAACAGCGTAAAATTCCTTGCGTCATTGGGACTGTGTAGTTCAAATTACGTCATCGTTTATTTGTTTGTTTACAAAGATCATCTTTCAAAAGTTGAACAATAGGAAGGTCGCATGGTGATTGGAGATTACGTGAAGTCTCAATTAAAAACTCCTAATAGTTTTAGAGATAAAGACGATTTTGTGAGGCTCTGGGTCGTCCACGACCCACGAAGCACTGTGATGGTTAAAAGGGGGCTCTTCTGTCATGTTCATTAATTGATTCAATCGATTGATTGATTTGATTGATTATTGATGTATTTTCTTCATTGAAAATTACCTTGGTTAATATTTCACACTGTGCATTTGCTGTAGGGCCAGTCGAGGAAGAAGTGGCTGCTGTGAACGCAGCAAGTAACAACACTGGACAGTCGTCAGGAACACACGTTGAATCCTCCAGTCCTTTTTGCGGTGACAGCTTCAACTAAATCCTCCAGTACTTTTGGCGGTGACAGCTTCAACTTGAAGCAAGCAGACAGGCAGGCTGAATCCTCCAGTCCTTTTGGTGGTGACAGCTTCAACTTGAAGCAAGCAGACAGGCAGGCTGAATCCTCCAGTCCTTTTGGTGGTGACAGCTTCAACTTGAAGCAAGCAGACAGGCAGGCTGAATCCTCCAGTCCTTTTGGTGGTGACAGCTTCAACTTGAAGCAAGCAGACAGGCAGGCTGAATCCTCCAGTCCTTTTGGTGGTGACAGCTTCAACTTGAAGCAAGCAGACAGGCAGGCTGAATCCTCCAGTCCTTTTGGTGGTGACAGCTTCAACTTGAAGCAAGAGACAGCAGACAGGCAGGCTGAATCCTGTCCTTTTGGTGGTGACAGTTTGAACTTGAAGCAAGAGACAGCGGACAGACAGGCTGAATTCTCCAGTCCTCACAATGATATTGGCTTGTAGAACTTGAAGCAAGAGACAGCAGACATTCAGGCTGAATTCTCCAGTCCTTGCAGTGTAATTGGATTGAACTTGAAACAAGAGACAGCAGACATTCAGGCTGATTTCTCCAGTCCTCACAAAGATATTGGCTTGTAGAACTTGAAGCAAGAGACAGCAGACATTCAGGCTGAATTCTTCAGTCCTCATAATGATATTGGCTTGAACTTGAAGCAAGAGACAGCAGACATTCAGGCTGAATTCTTCAGTCCTCACAATGATATTGGCTTGAACTTGAAGCAAGAGACAGCAGACGTTCAGGCTGAATTCTTCAGTCCTCACAATGATATTGACTTGAACTTGAAGCAAGAGACAGCAGACGTTTAGGCTGAATTCTTCAGTCCTCACAATGATATTGGCTTGAACTTGACTGGTTGGTCCGGTGTCAGAATAATGTGACTGGGTGAGACATGAAGCCTGTGCTGCGACTTATGTCTTGTGTGTGGCGCACGTTATATGTCAAAGCAGCACCGCCCTGATATGGCCCTTCGTGGTCGGCTGGGCGTTAAACAAACAAACAAACAAAGCTTGAACTTGAAGCAAGAGACAGCAGACATTCAGGCAGACAAGCTGAATCCAGCGTTCATTGTTGAAAGTTCTCCCCTGGAACACACTTTATCTTTATCACTGGATGACAACTTTTCCGCACAAGAAAGTACCAGTGAATGGAAACCCAGCAACACACGTCTCTTCATCAAACCTTTGAAATTTGCAAGTTCAGAGAAGCCTGTGGCTTCAGAGAAGCCTGTGGCAACTCTTGCAGAGGACAGCACAGGACAAAATATTAACACGCAGTATGCTTTTTCGCAGGGTACTGCGACATCCGGTCAGCCATGTCATTTGATTATGATCCCTCAAGCAACTTTGATGCCGCAAGTAGTAACTGGAACAAGAGGAAGGCCACTTGTACCTTTGATGCCGCAAGTAGTAACTGGAACAAGAGGAAGGCCACTTGTACCTTTGATGTCGCAAGTAGTAACTGGAACAAGAGGAAGGCCACTTGTACCTTTGATGCCGCAAGTAGTAACTGGAACAAGAGGAAGGCCACTTGTACCTTTGATGCCGCAAGTAGTAACTGGAACAAGAGGAAGGCCACTTGTACCTTTGATGCCGCAAGTAGTAACTGGAACAAGAGGAAGGCCACTTGTACCTTTGATGCTGCAAGTAGTAACTGGAACAAGAGGAAGGTCACTTGTACCTTTGATGCCGCAAGTAGTAACTGGAACAAGAGGAAGGCCACTTGTACCTTTGTTGCCGCAAGTAGTAACTGGAACAAGAGGAAGGCCACTTGTACCTTTGTTGCCGCAAGTAGTAACTGGAACAAGAGGAAGGCCACTTGTACCTTTGATGCCGCAAGTAGTAACTGGAACAAGAGGAAGGCCACTTGTACCTTTGTTGCCGCAAGTAGTAACTGGAACAAGAGGAAGGCCACTTGTACCTTTGATGCCGCAAGTAGTAACTGGAACAAGAGGAAGGCCACTTGTACCTTTGTTGCCGCAAGTAGTAACTGGAACAAGAGGAAGGCCACTTGTACCTTTGTTGCCGCAAGTAGTAACTGGAACAAGAGGAAGGCCACTTGTACCTTTGTTGCCGCAAGTAGTAACTGGAACAAGAGGAAGGCCACTTGTACCTTTGTTGCCGCAAGTAGTAACTGGAACAAGAGGAAGGCCACTTGTACCTTTGTTGCCGCAAGTAGTAATTGGAACAAGAGGAAGGCCACGTGTACCCTTGTTGCCACGAGTAGGACCTCGAACAGCAGAAAGGCCGCTTGTAGCTTACAGGCCCCATGAGTGTGCACAGTGTTACGCCTCTTTCAAAACAAAACATTTACAAGCGCATATGCTGACTCACACAGGAGAAAAACCACATAGGTGTCCGCACTGTGAGACTTCTTTCCGTTGGCGTCACACTTTGAAGAGGCACATTTTGATACATGCAGAAGGACCACATAAATGTTCACAGTGTGATGCTAGTTTTAGTTTAAGTAGTACTATAAAGACACACGAGTTAACCCATTCAAGAGAAAAAACATATAGATGTTCACAGTGTGATGTTGGTTTCAGATTAAGTAGTACTTTAAAGACACATGAGTTAACCCATTCAGGAGAAAAACCATATAGATGTTCACAGTGTGATGCTAGTTTCAGACTCATGAATTCTTTGAAACAGCATGAGTTCACCCATAACCCCCCGCGGGTTGGGGGGAAGAATTTACCCGATGCTCCCCAGCATGTCGTAAGAGGCGACTACCGGATTCTGTTTCTCCTTTTACCCTTGTTAAGTGTTTTATGTATAGAATATAGTCAATGTTTGTATAACCTTCGCGGTTGAAAACGACGTTAAACACCAAATAAAGAAAGAAAGAAAGTCAATGTTTGTAAAGATTTTAGTCAAGCAGTATGTAAGAAATGTTAAGTCCTTTGTACTGGAAACTTGCATTCTCCCAGTAAGGTAATATATTGTACTACGTTGCAAGCCCCTGGAGGAATTTTTTGATTAGTGCTTTTGTGAACAAGAAACAATTAACAAGTGGCTCTATCCCATCTCCCCCCCCCATTCCCCGTCGCGATATAACCTTCGTGGTTGAAAACGATGTTAAACACCAAATAAAGAAAAGAAAGTTCACCCATACAGGAGAAAGACCATTTGGTTGTACACGGTGCACTGCCTCCTTTGCTTGTTTAAGCACTTTGAAAAACCACATGGCAACCCATGCAGTACATAAATGTACACACTGTGATGCTTCTTTCAGTTCAAGAGCCTCTTTACTGCAGCACATACTCACTCATGCAAGAGAAAGACCATACAGAAGTACACAGTGTAACAAATCTTTTACATCGCAAAAGATCTTAAAGCGTCACATGCGCGCGCACTCAGGAGAAGGAACACATAGATGTACACAATGTGATGCTTCCTTCTTCTTCTTCTTCAGCGTTCGACAATGTAGCTTGGCAATGTAGCTTGAAGAAACATATGATGACTCATACAGGAGAGAAACCACATAGATGCGCACAATGTAACAAATCTTTCGCACAGCGAGGCAAACTGACAATGCACATGCTCACTCACACAGGAGTAAGACGACATAGATGTCCACAGTGTAGTTTTTCCTTCTCTCAAAGGCAAGGTTTGAACAAACACATGTTGTGTCACACTGATATAGAAGACAAACCACACAAATGCAGTCAGTGCAGTGGCTCCTTCCTTCTTGCGGATACAGAGCTTGATACAGCATATGCAAATTCATTATAGACACAAGTGAATGAAATACTACAAGTAGATAACACTGTTCATTGGCTCTATCGACGCCCGTTTTTAACTGCTTGCTTCCCTTTATATGATAAACCGTCCATAGATCGTCGTTCTCCCGAACTAACTCCTTAGTATGTCATCGAGAATAGAGGATTTTGGGTAGTTTTATGCAATGACGTCAGCACCTTTCGGCGATTGGTCAATGCATTTCATATCAATGATAATGTCAGTCACGCTTGAAATTATCGCTACTTGATATTGCTTTCCAAACTTATACAAAGTGACAGGGAGCGTAGGGTCAGTTATGAACTGAACTAGCCCCGAACAGTGAGATATAGAGAACAGTACACAAATACGAACGGAGAGACTCGGAAACTCGAGTCAGTCGTTGCCACGCTCGAGAACTCAAGTGTAATATTTGAAGTTAAAAATCTCCCTCGCCAACAGTGCGACAGAATGCTCAGTTGGTAACGCTCTCGACTGGCACTAGTCCTTAATTTTGTGGTCCCGGGTTCGATCCGCTTCGACGGCAATTTTTTTTTTCTGAACTCGTATTTCTTGTATTATATTCGTTTGCTTCATTCCAAACGTTTAGGATTATGAAATGAATCGAAATAATAAAAAGTTGCATAATTATTGAGTACTTCCAGAGGAACAATATCATCCCCAGAATTGCCCATTCATTTATTTTTTAAAGTAACAGTCGGCTTTGGTGAAAACTGATTGCCCTATAGGCAACAACGCGACTACATGTAATGATGACATCAAGAAAACGTACAAAACACAAATACGAACGGGGAAAACGACGAGTCAACAAATGCTCAATTCGAAAACCCGGCGCGCGCACGTGGCTGTTATTGTTGGCAGTTCAAGTCTTAGTTTTCACGCCTAAATGTAGTAAGCGTTGTGGCGGGGGTAAGGCGTTTGCCTCCGAAGCCGGCGGTCTCGAGTTCGAGTCCCCAAAGACTTTTGTAAAAACATAATTTTTTCTTCTTTTTCGAACTCCTATATGCTTGTATATTATTCTTTTTGATTTACCCCAAAGGTTTTGAGTCAAGAATTGAAAATCGAATATAGTGCGTGAGTGCCCTTGAGCAGCTTTCCCACAATCCCGTATTTTTTTATTTTTTTTTTTATAGTACGGGATATCCCCAAGGAAAGGTCAAAGGGCATATGTATCACCGCGTGTCGACTGCTGGTAATAGTAGTTAATTACTTCTAGTATATTAGACTTCTGTTATATATGATGACATTTTATCCCAAATGCGCGAGAGTCACCACCCGTATGATATCAAGACAGTTCACTTCACAAGTTTACGTTACGTTATGTTTACGTTATGTAAATAAGGTCTGATGGAAATACAGCCTGACAGAATCCTCGTAACAACTTTTTCATTGCTCATATAATTATAAAAGTCAAGGCAAAAATCAATGTCGGTAGTATGTTGCTCCTCTGAAAGAATTTGTGAAAAACTCATATAATTTCGATTGCGCTTTTTACGTCAGAGATATGACTTTAGAGAGAGGTGTCGTCACTATTGCCCCCCGTGGGTTAGGGGGAGTCCCATATTGGTTGGGACGAGAAAGAATTTACCCGATGCTCCCCAGCATGTCGTAAGAGGCGACTAACGGATTCTGTTTCTCCTTTTACCCTTGTTAAGTGTTTCTTGTATAGAATATAGTCTATGTTTGTAAAGATTTTAGTCAAGCAGTATGTAAGAAATGTTAAGTCCTTTGTACTGGAAACTTGCATTCTCCCAGTAAGGTAATATATTGTACTACGTTGCAAGCCCCTGGAGCAAATGTTTGATTAGTGCTTTTGTGAACAAGAAACAATTGACAAGTGGCTCTATCCCATCTCCCCCCTTCCCTCCGTCGCGATATAACCTTGAATGGTTGAAAACGACGTTAAACACCAAATAAAGAAAGAAAGTCGTCACTATTGCCATTCCAACTTCAGAACTGACACAACAGGGCAAGAGTTATGTTTATTTCTTTTTATGATTTAAGATACACAAAAGACGCAAAAACTGATGCTGTGACTAATCTTGGAAGATCGTAGCAAAGGTTCCTAATTTTGTGTTGTAGTTACATAGTAAGTTACTTACCGAGTTATTTGTTTATTTATTCATCAGTTGTAAATACAAGTCCCAAATCATAGTAGAGGGGAGAAACTTTGCATTTTAAAATACACACCTGAAGCTGAACTTTTGTTTCTAAAGACGGAAGAACGAAAGGAAAGGTAGAGATAAGAAAGAACAGACAACGTACGAGATGCTTAACCTTGAATGGTTGAAAACGACGTTAAACACCAAAGAAAGAAAGAAAGAAAGAAAGTACGAGATGCTCAATGTGTGTGTGTGTGTGTGTGTGTGTACATCCAATCCTAAAGGTTAGTTCAGTTTTCTGTTGTGGTAACGTTCCTTTCACCGGTCGTGTGTTGTAGTTTGTTAAATAAACGTTTTCTTAGTGAGCCTTTTCTGCACATGTGTTGTTTTTATCTTCTGTCTTTGGTTTGGTTTTTATCTGTCACTTTCTTATTGTGTGTGGGTGTGTCACGTGTGTGTTGTCTGTGTATGCATGGTATGTGTGTGTGTGTGTGTGGGGGGGGGGGGGGGGTGCAAAAGCAGAATATTGTATACCAATAGATCAAGATCTATGTCAATCAAAGAATCTTTACATAAAACTAGCACCACATTCGACGATGTGTGAGAGAGTGAGCTACAGCAACATAAAAGTAATGTAAACAAAGTGCTCAGTGGCTGCAACTTCTATAACATTCACGATTTCTTCATCAATTGATTTATGTTACAAATTGTATAAAGGAAAGAACGAAAGTGATCATGACTTGGAACATACTTTTTTTCTCCATTACACCCCATACACATCAGTTACATCATTGCACCCCGTTCAACACTCTCTCCTCATCAACTCTGCCTCACTCTCAAGGCCTTTCAAAACACTTTTCGCTTTTCATTGCACAATGCAAAAACAAAATAAAACTGTGACCAAATTTAAAATGAGTTGCGTGAAGCGATAGAAAAACATTTATTCAATCTATCAGCCTGAACTGGCCTAAAAGATCAACACTTCATTCTGTATTTTATACAGCCAACACTGAGACGACATTTACTAACTCTTCGCCTAAACCCGAAGGCTGACTCGAGACGGGTCCAGTTTGTCTCCGTGAACTATGCGAACGTAGTGCCTAATGAACCTTTATTCTTTAATTGTGAACACATTTTCAGAGTAAACATGGCATATCTATGTATTTTGGGTTTCAGGAGATGATAGACAATGGTATGATTACTTTTTTTATTAGCCTACTAACATTTTAATTAAAAATTTTGAGATTTGTAATGACCAAACTCATTGATTAATGTTAAAGTTTTCAAGCTGAAATGCAATTCCATTGTCAGGACTTCGTGGAAATTGCTTAGCCAAAGTGTCAATCAAATTGATCGAAAAATGAGGGCGTGACAGCGCCGCATCAACTTTCTCTAAAATCCGAATATGACGTCATCAAAAAATTTATCAAAAAAGTGGTCTGGGGATATCCTCTGAAAAAATTTGTATGAACTCAGAACTCTCAGAACTCAGAACTCAGAACTCATTTAATTGTCATAAAAACACAGTAAAGGGTTTATCAGACACGAAGTGGATATTTGTAAAGACAAGAAGAAATATCGTCCATGGAGCAGTGATTACAACATTGTTATGTATCTGTAGTTATGTCATTATTGCGTATAATCATGCAGTTGTATACAAATTCAGCAAGTTGTTGCTGTATCGATACGTCTTGCATCGTCATCAGCTGACTCGGATTTCGAGCATTAACACGTGCATGTTCCATAGGCTGCAAGCGTAGATCATGAAATCTTGTACAACTATCCAGGAAATGGAGCTCGTCTTCAATTACGCCACACACGGTGCACTTTCTATCCTCTCTGGGTGTGTTTGTGTATCTCCCCCTTTCGATTTTTAAATCGTGAGCGCTAATACGCAATCTACACAGTGCTTTTCTGTGTTTGGGGTTGGTTACACATGTCAAGTATGCTTCACAGTCGTAATCGCCGTCAGTAATTGTGTTGTAGTATTGCAGTTTTGAGCCCTCAGTCTTCTTTCCTTGCCAAAATCGTACGTATTCGTATTCTAGTCCTCGTCGTAGAGTTTTCATCAGCGCATTCTTTTGGACTGCTGACTGAAGTATCCAGTTATGGTCCAGTCCGAGGTCAGTTACCTATGATTGCTCGAATGAAATGTATCCATTGCGGTGAGCTGTCTTGTGGTCTGTCGATCATGTCAGCGTAAGCCTGTCGTAAATATGAATTTTCTTCTGACTCAACGATGTGGGTCCAGAAGTTTATTGTTTGTTCAACTAGTTTTATACCCACAGGGAGTTGCCCGAGCTCTGCTAGCGTTGGCAAGTTCATTGCTTTACTGTGGACGCCAAGAAGGCGTTTACTGAATTTTAAATGCACTTGTTCATGGGGTAGATTATTCGATAGACACTTATCGAATATGTCGGGTAGCGATTGTTCGTTTTGGATGTTGATTGCTGATGGGAACCAGACCTCGGCTCCATAAGTGGACACAGGGGCGACTAAGGTATAAAATAGTTGCATCATTGTAGTTACTTTCATCTCTCTTCCTCTAATTAGTCGTCTCAGGGCATGCGATGCCTTGTTTGCTTGCTTGGCTAAATGTTCCTGGGTTTGTAAGAATTTACCGCTTTTATGGAAGATGACCCCTAAATATTTATATTGGTCTACACTTTCAATCATATGTGTGCCACAGTTAAATAGTATTGGTACTTTTGGGTCTGTGCGGGTAAATATTATCACTTTCGTTTTTTCTTTGTTTATTTTAATGCCCCATTCACTGCTGTAGTCATTCAATCGGTTCAACTTATTTTGTAGTCCTCTTTTGGATGTGGACAGAATTACCAAATCATCGGCGTAAAGTAGGCATGGGATTTTTGTATTCACTGAGTTTGGGCACTGTTCAGACTTGGTGAGTCATTCCCACGCAGATAATCTGGGAGATCGTTGATGAATATGTTGAAGAGTGTGGGGCTTAGAGTATTGCCTTGATGTAAAGTTTCACGAAGATCGATCCAGTTGTTTTCTCGGAATCTCTCTCTACACCCCCCCACCCACACCGGCACACACACACACCACCACCACCACCCTCGTCTCGATTCCCAGTCTATATGTAAAAAAAAAAACCCCACAGCCAAAACTTGACTCAAGGTAAAAACCCAAATACACAACACGTGTTAAAAAATGCGACAGACGTTGCCAATTCAAAAGAAAAGAAGTGTAAGGCGAAACTACCACATTTAGTCAATCTGTCCATATAAATATAAATCATGATTATATGATCCGTGGAACTCACAGATTGAAACTGAATGCACTGCATTTTTTCACCCAGACAATACAGCTTCGTCAATGCGGCCCGCTGCAAGAAAATCTCTGACACTTTTCACGCAGTGGAACTTCTGACGCTGTGAAATTGACAAGCAAGTATAGCGCTTGCGCTTAGCAGGAAAGCGCGCTTTTCTGTATTCTTTTGAACTTTATGAGCTTGTTTTAATCCAAACCTACCATGTCTATGTGTTTTTGGAATCAGGAAATGATAAAAAAAATAAGATGAAATCGTTTTGGATCGATTTGTAAACATTTCAATCGTAGTCCCTAATTAAGCTATTTTTGTTAATCGTGATCCCATTGATAGAGTAACTGAACATGACATATCTAGATACATTTTTAGATTCAGAATTTAATGAAGAATACTCCCCCGAAATCGGCGTATGCTGCCTGAATGGCGGGGTTAAACTGAACGGTCATACACGTAAAAACCCACTCATGCAAAAACATGAGTGAACGTGGGAGTTTCAGCCATTGAACGAAGAAGAATCAAGAATACGAGGCAATCATTTTTAAATCTGTTTGCGAAAAATCGATTTTTATGACAATTTTAATTAGCAAACTCATTGATTAATTTTGAAGCTTCCGAGCTGCGGCAATGCAATCCCGTCATAGTCCGGACGCCGTCAAAAAATTTTTGACAAAAATTTCAACCACCTTAGCTGAAAACGAGAGCGTGACAGTGCCGCTTCAACTCAGTTTACAAAAAGCCGGATATGACGTCATCAAAGACATTTATCAAAACAAATGGAGAAAAAAAAACACGTCTGGGGATATCAGTCATACTCAGGAACTCTCATGTAAAGTTTCATGAAGATCGGTCCAGTAGTTTTCTCTGAACCGCTCTACGCACACACACGACATACATACACACACACACACACCACTATACCTCGTCTCAATTCCCCGTCTATGTTTAAAATATTTAGTCAAAACTTGACTAAATGTAAAAATAGCAGTTCAACCGCACCAGACATCAATAATTATTTAAGTCCCTTTATCATCATTGAACCGCTGTCGCCTGTCAGTTGTAACGCACTTACCAATTTCATTGTTCATACAGATACACATGTTTAACAATAAGAATGTGACGTCACCACAGACTGAACCCCTTTTAGATGATAGGCCTACAGGAACAAAACATTGAGCGTTGAAAACATTGAAATCTGGGAGTGGAACGGACACAGTGTATACATGTGTGGTGCAATTTCCGAATGCAAGATTGGATTTGCAATACATGTACCACGTTCACCATACAACGCTTGACTGTGACGGATCTTCATTCGAGCGCTGCGGGTATGTCCACCTGTGACCCGGGTCCAGCTTATCACCATAATCTCATATTGAAATCACACACACACACACACACTTCAGGCACACTGCACACACACACACACACACACACACACACACCCAGGGCCGGACCAAATGAGTTGTAAGGGGGGGGTTCCTCCTTTTTTGGGGGGACAAATCAGCGAAGTGGCGAAGCCACAAGCGCGCGCCTGCAAAGCAGGCGCGCGAACTAGGGGGGTCCGAGGGGGCATGCTCCCCCGGAAATTTTTCGAAAAACGGTTAAAATCTGTGCAATCTGGTGCATTCTGGGCCTTGTTTTGAGGGTTAAGAGCAGCATTGTTTTGGTGCTAAAACTAGTAAAAATAAAAAAAACCCACTCAAAGCAAGGTACATGTTTTTTCCAGGGGTGGGGTTCCGGAACCCCTGGAACCCCCCCCCCCCCCCCCTGGGTCCGGCCCTGCACACACTGCAGACACATACACTGCACATACGCGCACACATACACACTGCAGACACTGCACACACACACTGCATGCACATAGGCTACCGACACACGTCAAGCACATCGCTGCACACACACACACACACACACACACACACACACACTTCAAGCACACTGCAAGCCAGAAACTCATGTGCGTCTCAACAATCAAGGACAAATATCAGATCAACAAAAATATGACATGTCAGTAAATGCTTTAGTTTGAGGTCGCGCATGTTCTAAAAACAAGTCGTATATGATTATGATCGGTTGTGACAAACATCCGGTGCCAACTTTCGCCCGGCCGCCTCTACCCGTCTTCGAAAATGCATCACAACGCCCTTATTTTTTTTATATGGCTTCACACTTGGTACAAAGTGAGAAAATACTGTGTAGATACTAGAACAACACAAATATGACATGTAAATGCTTTAGTTTGAGGTCGCGCGTGTTCTAAGAACAAATCCGACATGATTGGATGTGACAGAAATCCGGCATACTCCTTTCACTTTCGATCGCGAGCCAGTACCCAACCCTAGTCACTATTTCGGCATGATTCTTAGCATGTCATCAATTATCAATATTCTGTACATGTATCATAAAGTCTGTCCGATTGATTTATCTATGATGATAATAAAATCGTTTATTTAGCCGGCGTCAGTCACGAGTCACTCTGTGCCGGCAAAACATTGGCGACATTTGTCCTTGGGTTAACTGAAAAACACACACAGGCGCGCACACACTAACTTTCTCTAATTGTTCACACTTGTTTCAACACATTCTGGAATTATCACAGACAAATCTATAGCAAAATATTACTATTAGCGAAATCGATTTTCCGGGTCAATCGCTGGTGTATGCTGTTAATTTATTTCAATAAAATATTTAAATCATCGCATTTCAAATCATATAGCCTATATCAGAGTGCAGGGGCGGATCACATAAATTTCAAGGAGGGGTTTCCAATTTTTTTTTTTAGGGATTCGACGACGCAAAGCGTTTAGTGGAGGGCGCGAACCGTTCGAAACTCATAGGGGGGGCATGCACCCCGGAAAAAGTTGACTCGATAAAAACAAGGACAATTGAGCAATCATTGAGCCAAGAAACTTCTCCTCGGACACGTTTGGATCAAAAGAACGGTAACTGACCGATCTGGTGCAACCTGAGCCGACAAATTACCGAACTAGAGGGCCCCAAAGGGGGGGTATCATCACGATCACGGGAAGGGAAATTTTAGCTTACGTAAGTGTAGCCTATGCGATCGTAACTTTGTCTGTCTGTGCGTGCGTGCGTATGTGCGTGCGTGCGTGCGTGTGTATGTCTGTGGTAGAAACTCTAACATTTGAAGACGTCACATTACATTGACGTCACATTATGACGTAAGAGGGTTAGACGTCACGCGAAGGAAGTACTGAAAGTCTCGGTCATTATTATTTTGAGCGGGCCGAGACTAGTTGGCAGTCGTGTCCCTGTAAGTAGGCTACATGCAGACAGACAGATCTAGATCTAGTGTCTCGCTTTCTTGCACAGAGTCACCTCTTTCTCTGTGTGTGTGTGTGTGTGTGTGTGTGTGTGTGTGTGTGTGTGTGTGTGTGTGTGTGTGTGTGTGTGTGTATGACGGAGTGATTGAGTTTGTGTTACTGTTTGTCGATTTCTTACGTGAGCCTTGATGGCTTCGCCTCTTTTTTATATTTAGTCAAGTTTTGACTAAATATTTTAACATCGAGGGAGAATCGAAACGAGGGTCGTGGTGTATGTGCGTGTGTGCGTGTGTGCGTGTGTGTGTGTGTGTGTGTAGAGCGATTCAGACTAAACTACTGGACCGATCTTTATGAAATTTGACATGAGAGTTCCTGGGTATGAAATCCCCATACTTTTTTTTTCATTTTTTTGATAAATGTCTTTGATGACGTCATATCCGGCTTTTCGTGAAAGTTGAGGCGGCACTGTCACGCCCTCATTTTTCAACCAAATTGGTTGAAATTTTGGTCAAGTAATCTTCGACGAAGCCCGGGGTTCGGTATTGCATTTCTTCTTCTTCTTCTTCTTCAGCGTTCCAGAATTTTCTGGTTACGTGTGAGCTCGTTTGCCCATTTGGGTTCCCCACACTATACTCTGAGAGCATAGTCAGCTTCACTCCGATTTCGTTGAGTAGGCATGCTGGGTATTTTCGTGTTTCCATAACCCACCGAACTCTGACATGGATTACAGGATCTTTTCCGTGCGCACTTGGTCTTGTGCTTGCGTGTACACACGAAGGGGGTTAAGTCACTAGCAGGTCTGCACATAAGTTGACCTGGGAGATCGGAAAAATCTCCACTCTTAACCCACCAGGCGGCAGCGACCGGGATTCGAACTCCCGACCTCTCGATTACGAGGCCGACGTCTTACCACCACGCCACTGCGCCCGTCGGTATTGCATTTCAGCTTGGTGGCTTAAAAATTAATTAATGACTTTGGTCATTAAAAATCTGAAAATTGTAAAAAAAAATAAAAATTTATAAAACGATCCAAATTTACGTTTATCTTATTCTCCATCATTTGCTGATTCCAAAAACATATAAATATGTTATATTCGGATTAAAAACAAGCTCTGAAAATTAAATATATAAAAATTATTATCAAAATTAAATTGTCGAAATCAATTTAAAAACACTTTCATCTTATTCCTTGTCGGTTCCTGATTCCAAAAACATATAGATATGATATGTTTGGATTAAAAACACGCTCAGAAAGTTAAAACAAAGAGAGGTACAGAAAAGCGTGCTATCCTTCTTAGCGCAACTACTACCCCGCTCTTCTTGTCAATTTCACTGCCTTTGCCATGAGCGGTGAACTGACGATGCTACGAGTATACGGTCTTGCTGAAAAATGGCATTGCGTTCACTTTCATTCTGTGAGTTCGACAGCTACTTGACTAAATATTGTATTTTCGCCTTACGCGACTTGTTTTTTTTATTGCATTTGTAAAAAAAAAAACGAAGAAAAAAAAGCGTCAAAACGAAAGTAACAGACGGCAGACGACACAAGGGGGATACGACACAAGGGGGATAACCCTGCATCCCTTTTGTCTCATTTGTTTTGTAATGTGTTGTCTTTTTGGCTCACGTAAGTGTAGCCTATGCGATCGTAACTTTGTCTGTCTGTGCGTGCGTATGTGCGTATGTGCGTATGTGCGTGTGTATGTCTGTGGTAGAAACTTTAACATTTCGTCATTTGAAGACGTCACATTATGGCGTAAGAGGGTTAGACGTCACGCGAAGGAATTACTGAACGTCTCGGTCATTGTTTTTTTGTGCGGGCCGAGACTAGTTGGCAGTGCTACATGCAGACAGACAGATCTAGATCTAGTGTCTCGCTTTCTTGCACAGTGTCACCTATGCTTACTGTGTGTGTGTGTATGTGTGACTGAGTGATTGAGTTTGTGTTACTGTTTGTCGATTTCTTACGTGAGCCTTGAAGGCTTCGCCTCTTGTTGTTTTCACGATCACGAACACCAGTGGCAAATCACGGTCACGGTAAAAGTTGCAGGTACAGAAAGCACGTGTCAAAGTAAACACAACCACACAGTAATTCGCTCCTCTGGATCTATTGTTTATTCAACACAAAGTGACAACTATTGCACTTTTTTATTATTTTTTGTTAATTCTCTTTCATACACACATAGAAATACATATCATGATTTGTAATCAGTAACAAGAATGTTGTTTTCATTGTTTTTTTTCTCTCGCTCTCTCTCTCATACAGACACTCACAGGAATATACACACCAGGGGCGGAGCAGTTAAGCCAGAGGGGGGGGGGGGGGGGGGGGGGGGGTTACAACCTGGCGTCGAGGGCAATGCCCCGTTGGGGGGTCTGGGGGGCTGAGCGGATTATGACTTTATTCAGTTATTCTGCAGAAAAGACAAATGCTGGAGAAAAACCGTTCTTTTCTGCAGCATTTCTGCATAATGTCATCTTTCGCCGCAGCAGCGTTTTTTTCTGCAGCAAAACATTTTACTGCAGTCAAATTGAAATCAAGAATGCTGCAGTAAAACGGTGCTTTTGTTTTACTGCAGAAAAAATGTAAAGGTTTTCTGCAGCATTTTGTACTGGCTCTTGACGGATTATGACATTATTCAGTTATTCTGGAGAAAAACAGAAATGCTGGAGAAAAACTGTCTTTTCTGCAGCATTTCTGCATAATGTCATCTTTTGCCGAAGCAACGTTTTTTACTGCAGTAAAACAGTTTTTCTGAAGCATAATGTTTACTTGGTTTTCTGCAGCATTATTGCGATTAACTTTTTCTTCAGAATAGTCTGTGACAGTTTTTCTGGAGAAAAACGAACGACCTTGTAAAGTAGCGTTTGTATTCGTCGCCCCCTGGGATAGTATAATAGTTTGTAACTATTGGTAATTCTGGATGAGTCCATCTCTCGACAGAGGGGGGCTCGCGTGCTCCAACATTATAATGAGCCAGTACAAAATGTTCCAGAAAAAGTGTAAACAGGTTTTCTCAGTGCAGTAAAACAACAGCACCGTTTTACTGCAGCATTCTTGATTTCAATTTTACTGCAGTAAAATGTTTTGCTCCAGAAAAACCCGTTGCTTCGGCGAAAGATGACATTATGCAGAAATGCTGCAGAAAAGACAGTTTTTCTTCAGCATTTCCGTTTTTTCTGCACAATAACTGAATAATGCCAAAATGCTGAAGAAAAAGTGTAAACAGTTTTTTCTCCAGTAAAACAACATCACCGTTTTACCATTGGTTTTATGTACGTCCGTATTTTTTTTCTGTGATATATTGTATGCTATGATTTTTTGCAATGATGTTTAGCCATAGTCCGTTATACGCGTAGGTGTGCGAGAATATGTAAGCGCAGTGCTTTAAAAATGTCCATGTGAGAATGTGTAAGTGGGCGTATAGTCGAATGTCCATGTGGGAATGTGTAAGTGGAGCATATAAGAATGCCCATGTGTGAATGTGTAAGTGGAGCGTATAAGAATGTGTAAGTGGAGCGTGGTCGAATGTCCATGTGTGAACGGGTAAGTTGAGCGTATAAGAATGTCCATGTGTGCGATGTGTAAGTGAGACATAGATGTGTTCATGACTGAATGCGTAAGCACAATGCAAGGAATGGCCAGAAAGGTATGTGGGAGGTGTGTTTATAACCTGCCCTGTTATATAGTGCTATATGTCTTATGTAAAAACAATGTCCTGTTTGTATTATTGTTATGTACCACGCCTGAATTTCTCTATGAGATAATAAAGTATTCTTATTCTTATTATTCTTATTCTTACTGCAGCATTCTTGATTTCAATTTTACTGTGCAGTAAAACTGTTTTACTGCAGAAAAAAACGTTGCTCTCGCGAAAGATCACATTATGCAGAAATGCTGCAGAAACAAACAGTTTTTCTCCAGCATTTCTGTTTTTCTGCAGAATAACTGAATAAAGTCATAATCCGCTAAGGATACTTATCCGTATGAGCGGACGAAGGGAGACAACTCTTTCGTGTAAATAATGTCCCATGGTCGACAACGTACGCCATTTTCGGTGCATTTTCGTCGATTGAACAACCAAATTAATAAATTATGCTTAAGTTTGGAGCTCAATCCGTCAATTAATTTCACGACAAATGTTCTTTGGCTTGATTACAGGGACTTGTATCAAAATTAAGTAAAGAATGCCACTGGATTCTGAGCGGCTATGAATTTAACACACTAAAGTTCAAGATTGCCCTTTTTGGCATGATTGAACATTTTATAGCTTGGTGACGACAGAGAGATGGTTGGGAAATGATAGTGAACTCGGCGTATCAGTTTACGGTCGCTTCGCTTGCACACGGCACAGACTCATAAGACCACAGTGCATAACTTGAGACGCACACACCCGCACAGCTGACTGACAAAATTTAATAAGCTGACAGAAAGTTTCCGCAGTTGTATCCCTTTGCTTTGTCGCACTGACCAATCAAACGCAGAGCAGCAGCAGCGTGACGACATTGTTGTTTTTACTTCGTACATGCATGACACAAGTGGCGACAGTCAATCTCACCTGACTTAGTGACTGGTGTAATTGTGGAGTTTGTTTGTTCGTTGGAGTTGGTTCGTAGGTCCTCGGCCGTGCTGCCACCATGCCAGAATCTCAGGAAACTCCCTACAAGACGTTCAAGCAGCGAAAAAGTTTTGGTAAGTGTTGATTGACAACTTTTCCCGAACTGCTGACTTGTTCAGGAAGCGAGTTTGGGTCTATACTAAGTCTATAGATCATGTATGCGTTCACGGACCCACTAACCAAACAAGAACGACTGAGAATTGAGCGTTTGAATGTTTCTCTTGAGTTTGTACTTGTCGATATCCCCTTTGTGATGGTAAACCATTGGAAGGGATAATACTTAATAGTTTATTAATAATTTAATACATAAAGTTAAAAAAACAAAGGATTAGGCCTACTGTATGTAATCCTTTATTTTTTCTAACTTTGTTCATCTTACCACAGTCACTTCGTTGTTTAGAATTTAATACATTACGAATGAGACGTTCAGTTGCCAGAGGCAAAGCCTGTTGATAGATCTGTTGATAGGGGAATGTACGCAGTATGGTCTATGGAAAGGACAGTCCACGAACAACAACAAGTTGTATTGCCATTTCACTCAGAAACAGTGTCATGTGAGATGTGTACAGAGATAGTCGTGAAAATGTTTATTTTGAGCATGGTTCCTGGTTTATCACAGTCGAAATCAAGCTGGATTAGTGAATTATCACTACCAGTAGGCCTACCAGATAGGCATAAACAAAAGAAAAGAATTAAAGATCAGACAGAAATGAAGTAGGCGAGTGTTACAGGCAGAGGGTGATAGTGAACCCCGCGTGACAAGACAGAAATGAAGTACGGTGAGTGTTACAGGCAGAGGGTGATAGTGAACCCCGCGTGACAAGACAGAAATGAAGTACGGTGAGTGTTACAGGCAGAGGGTGATAGTGAACCCACGGTGAGTGTTACAGGCAGAGGGTGATAGTGAACCCACGGTGAGTGTTACAGGCAGAGGGTGATAGTGAACCCCGCGTGACAAGTTTTTGTGGTCGAATTACACTGTTACACTTACACTTACAGATCTTGACATCATACCCTTGTGTGACCAGATAAACCATCACGGCATCAGTATACTAACTTAATCTCCCATGTGCCCAATCTAGGTTGCCCAGGTCTTTTGCGTACATAATGATTAGTATAGGCTTATGAAGGAGCAGGCATGAATCACCAACTTGCTATTGTTTGTAAATTATGTATTACCACAATACCAGAGGCAGTGTGATCTTTCCCAGGTATGACCAGTACAAATCACACAATTGAACGTTTTATAAGGCCAGTCAGAAGACAGGATTGAATGGCCAAATCAGCTGCCCAATCATCAGGGCCAGTAGTAAGTAGAAACCGTCTTGTCCAAACCTGGCATTCAGAAATAAATAACAATGAGTTTTATTATAATTATAGAATGTATAAAGAGAATTTTGAGTTTGAAAAGTACTTGTCCATCCTGCCGGTTAATTTAGCAAACGCTGTTTTAAAATTTAGAACACTGAATCATAAATTGCCTATACAAAAAGGTAGGACTCTTGGTATTCCCAGACAAGACAGAATCTGTCACAAATGCTCATCAGGTGACCTTGGGGACGAGTTCCATTATATTTTTGTATGTCCTTTCTTTACCAATTATAGAAAACAGTTGTTACGGTGCTATTATTATGCCCGCCCCAATTCAGTTAAATTCAGAGAGCTTTTTTCCACTACAAAAAAGAGTTTATTGCTAAAACTCGCAAAGTTCATGACACTGGTCATGGACTGTTTGAGAAGCGAGTAAAATTTAATTCTCTTTTAGCTTTATATTCCGTTATCTGTTTTGTGTTGTTTGTAATAGTATTTTTGTCCTTATGTTAACCCTCCCATCACCCCCCCCTCTCCCTTCCCCCCATTTCCCATAGTAAAGAAATGTATGTAATCACTTTGCACTTGTAATGTTTTATTATTTTTTGTATTATTATTATCATTATTATTATTATTATTATTATTATTATTATTTATTATTATTATTGTTGAATTGTTTCTTGTATTGTTTTTGCTCTCCCTCACCCCTCAACTCCCTTTTCTGTACATAGTCTGATTTCTTTTTGTTTTAGTTCCTTTTATTTGGTGTTGAATGAAATGTGTTTTTATTGTGTTTTTTAATTTTCCATGTACCCTCACGGGGTTTTATTGGAATAAATAAAACTTGAAACTTGAAACTTGTCTGGTTCTGTGTCAGCTCACCCGGCTGGCGAGGAAAAATTCTAGTCAAATGCAAAACAACTTTCGATTGTACTAGCGAGGTTCAAAGACATAAACACGGCAGATGCATGAACTTCTGTCGTCTGGAAAAACTCCACCATGTTCTAGTGAAACGAGAACGAGGCTTCCATCTCACATGCGCTTCTGACGTTTCATTGGCATGCACTGCTGTTGGAGGCTCTTTCTACTTTTGCTACTGATACCAAATCCACACCAAAGAATAACTTCAAGACCGATTCTGAGGAATGAGAAAAATAAAAAGCATGATGAATAGAAAAGTGATTGATCTTTCAAAGAACACAAGTTATTGAATATCGATAGTGGTGAGAAACAGTATGGTCGGAGTTCGATGGGGAGACTGATAATGGTGTGTTTTATGTTGTCAAAATCTCCAAGATCACAAAGACAAAAAGAAACGCATTTTTGACTGGAACAACATTGCTTAGTTAAAGCTGTCAAGGTCTCTCTCAGACTATACAGGGCCAGGTGTTTAAAAAGATAGGTCTGAGATTCCTATACCAAATTGTGTACAGCGAAGGCGGCCCTGAAACGAGACCTACACTGCCTCTCTGACCGTGACGCCTAATTCAATGCCCGACTTTTGCGCTGGTCACTTTCTGTTCGCTCTCAGGGCTGAGCAAACTTTATTTTCAAAAGGATCATGTGGAAAAATAAACCCCTCGAAGAGATTCAAACCAAGACCTCAAGATTTCGGGGCTGTTAATTGTCCTAACCGCTAGACTACTGCACCAGTTTTGAAAAAGATTTTGTTGTTGAAATTATGCTACAGTCAAATTACAATTCATGTGTTGCAAAAACTTTGAAATTGCCTATAAAATGTATTGTTATTTTGCAAACTTGTTTCACAGAATCTCTGCTCATGTCTACGCCACCATGCGACAAGACATTTGTAACATTAGTTATAGTTAAGCATAATTAATTGTTTAATGTAGGCTGTCTCATATCAAGAACAGTTTCGGGCAATTCAGCAGTCACAATATTTAAATCATTACAATTACAAATACAGATGCATGCTGCGACAAGCTTATTTTAGATTAACGCCTCAAGTAAACACTCAACGCACCTCTTGATCTTTAATTGAGTTTCAAATTTTAACAGAAGCCAGACAGACCCCTCATCAGTACCCACTTGTGATTTTAGCGTTTGCATGGGTGCTTGATATCATGTTGTTTGTTACGCTTACATTGGGACTTTGTTTGCTATCAAAAGCATATTGTATTTTGTTCCAAAGATAATTACATCAGTTCACTAATTCTATGAACATGCTTGTGGTATACACATTAAAATGTTTATGAAGGTAGAGTACTGGTATGGGTAAAGACGGTACTGACTTAGTGTTGAATATTCTATTGGACTGCCTTTGCTTGTTTGTTTGGTTTGGCACTTAAGCAATTTTGGCCAGTGCCTGTGTGACTTGCCAAGTGCATTGCCATGGTTCAAGGTTATGTGTACCACAGACTCAGACCGTACTTAACACTTTTTGTCATGCAAGTAGGTGTCAGCACACCAGACACGGTTAATCACTAAATGACATTCATGATTTCAGCGATTACTTTCTGTAATGAGTGTGTATTTGACACATATGTGTCAAAAGTCAATGGCCACCATTGTGTCATCACAGTAATTTAAATAAGATAATGCACAAAATGATGTCGTGGTTAAACTTAGAGCAGTTTGGCAAACTGAAACGTGAACGTCGTCAGGTGGAGAGGTGCTGGCTTAAATCCAAACTCACTGTTCACAAAGAGATTTTTGAAACCATCAAACGCAAAGTAAATGACTTAGTTGAAGGCGCTAAAACTGCTTTCTTCTCTGCCCAGATTATAGGTAGTAGAACATGCAAAGAACTTTTTCAAAATTTCAATTCTCTGCTTGGCAAACAGACGGTTTCCAGCCTCCCCACCACCCATGACCCCAAGGACCTGCCAACTGTATTTTCTGACTACTTCACTGAGAAGATCGAAACCATCAGAAATAGCTTTCCTCCACCAGTGGCTTCGCCTCCGGCTTCACAATTCTCTGGTTCTTTGTTGGATAGCTTCACTCCTGTATCTGAGCAGTTTGTTTTGAAGATTTTGAAGAACACAGTGTCAAAGTCTTGTGAGCTAGACCCCATCCCCACCAACTTGTTTTATGAAAACCTTGACCTTTTTCTTCCCATCCACTGGGCGAAAAGTGGCGTTTTGTATCTTACAAAACTACTCAAAATCCCAACAAAACTTCAAGTTTCAATAAGTTTATCACATTTTGGTGTTCACGACAACGCCAGATTTTGATTGGATTTTGTTGAAGTTATCGCTGCGAAATTGCCTGGAATTTCAGCGCGTTTTGCGACGGTCAAAACATCATGTTAAACCATGTTACAGCATGTCTGTAACATGCAAAAATGTCAAGTTTTGATGGGATTAAAGCTTTGGTTTAACGCCAAGTAACATCATGTTATCGTAGACTTAACTTGCAAAACTGCTTGTTTTGGTGGTGTTACAGCTTGCTTGTAATGTGATTAACATCATGTTATTGCTGGTTTAACATGCAAAACCCCATGTTATGTTGGTGTTAAAGATTGCTCAAATGCCTATTAACTCCATGTTATGTTGGTGTTAAAGCTTGCTCAAATGCCTATTAACACCATGTTAGTTGGTGTTAGGCTTGATTATTAATGTAAAAAAACACCATGTTATGACGTTCACATAATTGTTTTCACCTGGATGGAATTTTGTGGAAAAGAAAGCATGTTCTTTGGGAATTGTGTGCGGGTTTCATGCTTGGATATTGCACTTTGCTGACTTGTCACAGGTCAATTTACATTTAACAATATTAGTTTTCAAATGCATCATCCTTCACACATTATGTAAACATCTTTAACATTAACACTTTGGTTGTAAAATTATTGCACTTTATTCAAACAGGACAAAAACAAAAATGCTGATTCACAATGTACAATAGCAAAGGACTATTTTGAGTGGAGACAGTGTTCATCCACACTATAATTGGATAAGCTAAAATAAATTATTCAAATCGGTGAAGGCCACACGAAATGAAAACACACCATCAGTAAATTACTTCCCTTGTGAATAAGAGCGTCATACCCATAAAAGCCATGTAAGTTTTAGCCCATGTGAGTGTGTGTTGGGAGGGGAGGGGGGGGGGAGGGGGCAGATGCCCTGTGAAAACATTGGCCATAGATATATATGTGAATTACTTCCCTTGGGTATGAACATTTATGAATGATTAAATGGGTGAAAGAAGGCCACACAAAATGAAAATCAGTAAATAACTAAATCACTTCTCTTGTGAGTAAGAACAGTCATACCAATGTTTCAACTTTTTGCTAAAAATTCGCCCACAATGTGACCTTCAAAGTTGAAAAGGGGTAACTGAACTTCATGTTTGGATGTCATGGAGTCCAACATGTCAGTAAATTTTGAAAGCCCTAGATTCATAAACATCTGAAAACTGCTCAACGTCTTTGCATCACGGCACATTAATAAAAGTAAGAGTTAGTAAGACTGGCCCAACTGCTATGGTGAGGCAGTAATCACTCGTTGATGAATTCTTTTCTTTCTTTATTTGTTGTTTAACGTCGTTTTCAACCATTCAAGGTTATATCGCGACGGGAAAAGGGGGAGATGGGATAGGGGAAAGGGGGCAGATGGGATAGAGCCACTTGTCAATTGTTTCTTGTTCACAAAAGTACTAATCAAACAAGAAGAGCAAACGCTCGATCGAGTCACTTTCGCAGTTCTGAATATTATATGAGGCATCAGATGGACAGGAAGAAATTGCTATTCACAACACAATGAGTCACGTTCACATAAAATTTGAGCCCGGTCACTTTTATAGTTTCCGAGAAAAGCCCAACGTTAAGTTGTGTGTTGCCGAACAGAAAAGGCTAGTTATCTCCCTTGTTTTTCTGATAACGTTCGTAAAAGGCTACAGATGTAAATACTTTGATGTAAAGAATAATCCTACAAAGTTTCAATCACATCCGATGAACTTTGTCAAAGATATAAAATGTCTAATTTTTCCTTTGACGCTGACCTGTGACCTTGAAAAAGGTCAAAGGTCAACGAAACCATCGTTAAAGTGTAGAGGTCATTGGAGGTCACGACTAAACAAAATATGAGCCCGATCGCTTTGATAGTTTCCGAGAAAAGTCCAACGTTAAGGTGGTGTCTACGGACGGCCGGACTGCCGGCCGGACAGACTAACACTGACCGATTACATAGAGTCACTTTTTCTCAAGTGACTCAAAAACTGCTCCAGGGGCTTGCAACGTTGTACAATATATGACCTTACTGGGAGAATGCAAGTTTCCAGTACAAAGGACTTAACATTTCTTACATACTGCTTGACTAAAATCTTTACAAACATTGACTATATTCTATACAAGAAACACTTAACAAGGGTAAAAGGAGAAACAGAACCGTTAGTCGCCTCTTACGACATGCTGGGTAGCATCGGGTAAATTCTTTCTTGTCCCAACCAATATGGGACTCCCCCTAACCCGCGGGGGGTCTCGTTGATGAAGAATTATTTGAATTCTGAATTTCGAACAAACAAATCCAGTGTCCCTCCAAACAGGCCTCCAAGAATAAAAAAAAAGCTGGTCTTAAAAAGGAGGAAATCTGCTTAATATGTAGGTAAATGCACAACAGGTTGTGAACAGAAAATCCAAAAACGTAAGGTCTTAAAAGCGGGGAAGTTTGAAAAGGGGGGGAGGGGGGGACCTAAAATGTGGCGATCATAACAACCGGCATGGGTGGTCGAGTGGTAACGCACTTGCGCTCGGAATCGAGAGGTTGCGTGTTCGACCCTGGGTCAGGCCGCTATTTTCTCCCCCCTTTCCTAACCTAGGTGGTGGGTTCAAGTGCTAGTCTTTCGGATGAGACGAAAAACCGAGGTCCCTTCGTGTACACTACATTGGGGGTGCACGTTAAAGATCCCGCGATTGACAAAACGGTCTTTCCTGGCAAAATTGTATAGGCATAGCTAAAAATGTCCACCAAATATCCGTGTGACTTGGAATAATAGGCCGTGAAAAGTAGGATATGCGCCGAAATGGCTGCGATCTGCTGGCCGAAGTGAATGCGTGATGTATTGTGTAAAAAAATTCCATCTCACACGACATAAATAAATCCCTGCGCCTTGAATATATGCGCGATATAAATTGCATAATTGTTTTATTTTTTTTAAAATCCCTGCGCTTAGAACTGTACCCACGGAATACGCGTGATATAACTATAAGCCTCATATTGATTGATAATTTATCTAACAAAGTTCATTCTGAAATCTTCTTCAGCGTTTGATTATGGAGAGACTAAATCCTCAGTTCAGATGTGGTCTTCAAGGCACAGTGCAGCTCACAGCCTTCGTTTTGCGTTTTTGTTGTAGCTGAGTGCATTTACAGTTCAAAAATCCTCCTATGGTAGTAAAACAAAACCAAAACTACCCAACGACGACATCTGTGAAGCTCGACAGTTGGCTTGTTCACGCGAGTGCATCAATTAACCTAGTTATTACGTGGTGTTTGGTCAGAGTTCGATTCAACTGAGTGATTCCGGCCTCCATTTTGTCTTACACAAACTCATGATGATGTCTGACATAGTTTGCTACTAGTGACGTGTCTTTTTGTGCATGATGTGATGACCTGATATAAATTTAGATCCAAAAATAGGTCAAGACCAGCCGGGACAGAGTCCGAAATTAATTCGTAAAAAAATCGCAGTTCTTGACTCTTTGGGTGCAAGTCAATGAAACTTGGTAGTTCTTCTAACGGATAGCTGCCTGAGGTATGACTAAAAGCCCCAGGGGATCCGTGCACCTGGATTTGACAAGTTCAGTACCTTTAACTCCTTGTCTCCCAGGTACGGATATATCCGTACCCAATTTCTTTCTTTCTTTATTTGGTGTTTAACGTCGTTTTCAACCATTCAAGGTTATATCGCGACGGGGGAAGGGGGGAGATGGGATAGGGGAAAGGGGGGAGATGGGATAGAGCCACTTGTTTAATTGTTTCTTGTTCACAAAAGCACTAATCAAAAAATTGCTCCAGGGGCTTGCAACGTAGTACAATATATGACCTTACTTGGAGAATGCAAGTTTTCAGTACAAAGGACCTAACATTCCTTACATACTGCTTGACTAAAATCTTTACAAACATTGACTATATTCTATACAAAAAACACTTAACAAGGGTAAAAGGAGAAACAGAACCGTTAGTCGCCTCTTACGACATGCTGGGTAGCATCGGGTAAATTCTTTCTCGTCCCAACCAATATGGGACTCCCCCTAACCCGCGGGGGGTATCCGTACCCACTCATATGGCTCTATCTGACCAGGTATGGATATATATCCGTACACACAGTCACTATGTACATTTCATCTGTTCTCATTCGGCACATATCCGCATCCTGCTTAGACGGTTAGCTTCAGTCGCTTCCTGTAACGTTGATCTAACGCCAGCATTCTAGCCTGTTGATACACAGTTTCTACAATTCTGAGTGACCTGCTGCAGCACAGCTGGTCTCGGCTTAAAAAATCTTGGTCAACATAGATGGGGTACAAAGTGTTATAAAATAAAGCGTCCTTCCAAAGTCGATGACAGGTCCCCAGAGTATTCACAAAATTATATGGTACTGGAAGCCTTGCATGGCGACGAAAAAGATGTCCACGCCTACATGAAGAAGTATCCTTCACGGCTTCAGCGGAAACAGTCGGCTGGGGATGAAGACAGCAGCTAATGGTGAACCTATGTAAAAAATATAGACAAGAACAAAAATATGTCAATGGGAAAACAAAGAAAGAAGTAGAGAAGGACCTCCCCACCTTAACACAGTGAAAATGAATTTTTTATTTGTTTATTTGTTGCTTAACGTCCAGCCGACTACGCAGAGCCATATCAGGACGAGGAAGGGGGGGATGAAGGGGGCCACTTGTCAAGCGATTCCTGTTTACAAATGCACTAACCCATTACTTGTGTCCCAGCAGGCTTTAGTAAAACTAAATTAATACCTACTGGAAGATTACCAGTTTCCAGTATGTTAAAATAGGCTTAACCTATCTACTGCTGGACTTACATCAGAACACTAACAGATTAAACTATACATGAATCGCGAGACAAGCGGAAAGAGAAGAGATTTTTGGAAAAAATACAGGTGAATGAGCAAGAAGGCAGAAAAAAGAAAAGAATTCATGAAGAAAAAGAGAGCATGACAGGAAAGAGGAACCAAAAATCTATCTAACAGCAAACTAGAAAGCTCCTGCGGTTCCAAAAACAGGAGGGGCCTTTAATTTCATAACCGCAGTGCCCCACTGCGGGACAGTGAAAATGAAAAACACATGTGAATGTACTTATGTTTTAAATCCCCCCCCCCCCAATTAAGACCAATTATCCAAGATATTTTTCAGTCCTCAAAGGAGAATTTCACTGTTCTCACGGAACCCTCAAGAAAACTGAGCTGTGCTAATATATTATATAACTGCAAACATCCCTCAAATTCAATATTGCAAGCCACTATACATTCCTCATAAAGGCACATTCCTTCATGCTCACGTGTGAAAACTAACATAAGTTTACAAGTGTGTATCTATTTATAATAATAATAATAATAACGGGCATTTATAAAGCGCCTTATCAGAAGTTAAAAGCGCGTGACAACAATACATGTACAAAAAATTCATACAATCACTGTCAGATTCAAACAACACATCATGCACATCTCACATCCCCAGACTCTATGCTAAGGCCAACAACAACAAAAATAGTCTGTTTACGGTATCCCAACCGACCCCACCTGTATCTGTTCCTTGCTGTTCTCCAAGAGACACCATGGTGCAGCAAGCTGAAGGGTGTCCTGTCGTATTTCCTCGAAGTTGTAGTAGGCAACCAGGTCAGGAGCAGGAGGTGGGGGGCGACTGACCTGCAGCAGAATTCAAATCAATTAGTCAAGTCACTATGACATATCTTTATTGTTATCGCCACACCAACCCTAAATTTTTCCTTCCATACTGTATTTGTTATCCTGAGAGAGAAAAAATCCATGTTGCAGACTCAACTGGAAAAATTCCCTTCTCCATCATCTAGTGGACAGAGCTCACATGATTTCAAACAAATCTTTTTTTAAAGTCACATACTTTGTGCGACAGTGTTAGTTTACTGCAACTGTAATTTATAAATAGCAAATTAGCTCAGGTGGTAGAGCACTGGACTTGTGATCGAGAGGTCGCTGGTTCGAATCCGGGCCGGGACGGACACGATTCAACTTTATGTGCAGACCCAGAGACGGTATCCATCTCCCACCCCCGTGTCACCACAATGGCACGTTAAAGATCTTGGTCATTCTGCCATAAGTGCAGGTGGCTGAATACACCTAAACACGCAGACACCTGGGTAGCGCGACTCCGTTGCCGCTAGCTTTCCACTGGGTGGAAGCGACCCGAATTTCCCAGCAATGGGACAATAAAGTAATGAAAAATGAAAAAATAAATAAATAATTTTTATCACTTATCACTATCAGATAATCAGCTAAATGCCTGGCAGATGACCCTCATTCAAAGTGAGTCGTGGCTAAACCATGAAACTAGAAAAACAGGTTATACAGTGGAACACCCCTTTTAAGACCTCCAATAATCTGAGAAAATTCAGTCTTAAAAAGGAGGGAGTCTTAAAAGGGGGGTAATTTTACAGAGGTTATGAACAGAAAGTCTGAGAAAACAAGGTCTTTAAAAGGAGGGAGTCTTAAATTGGGGGGTCTTAACAGGGGGGTTCCACTGTACCACAATATAAATCTAACACTGACAGCGGACAAAAACTGAGAAAACACCCAGTATACATGTACCGGTACTCACAAAAGAGTTACAAGTAGCATCTCCAGGAGCCGAAATCCCAAGCCCTTGATATCTGCACTTTTAGCATCTTGTACCTTGAATAGTATGAAGATAACATGTCATTGTCACCGTCAGTAAATCACTATATCAAAATTATCAATATCATATGATTACTTACTAAAATAACTTTATGAAGTGATCTAGCACTGTCAATGGCAATAGTATCATGACAGTTTGACACTGACAGTGAGATTACGATTAATCATCCTCATTAACAAATAACATAGATCAGTTCTAATGTAGTACCTGTTTGTAGTGAACTCACCAGCAGGAGTATTGCATGTATTAATTGCGCATTACTGAATCCATGCACCCACATAGTCTCTTACTAATTTGCAAAACCATAATGACTTCAAACCTCTGATGAATTACATAACTCATTTATGAAGAGTAGTTAATACTAATAGTTGTAGTACAAACCCAAGTTTGTGTGCGTGTTTGTATGTGTGGGTGGGGGTGTCGAGGGGGGGGGGGGGGGGGGGAGACGGTTACTGATGGTTCACCCACAAAAATGTACACTTACTAAGCAACTATTTTCAAAGCTTCTTGCTTACCTTGGAATAGTGTCAAGCAGCTTATGTTGTGTCTAGATCAGCCATCAGATCTTCACACTCAGCGGGGTCAGCCTGCACATGCTGCAAACTGGACATGCCTGCAATTCTTGAGCAACCAAGCTGTTGTTGCGGAGACAACGGAACCATGCTCAAGTCAGGTCCAACTGAAATAAAAGCATATTGTTAGCTGATAAATGATTTGGTCAAGCAAAACCATGCGGTATTTTTTTAATAAAATATTCAAATTTAGGCAAGCGATTCACAGAGCGCAGCGCGCTGTGCAGCGCGGCAATTCACAGAGCGCGGCACGTTGTGCAGCGCAGCGATTCCCAGAGCGCGGCTATTGCTCTCACCAGCGCAGATTGTTGATGCGCTTTATTTTTGTACATGTATGCATGATTATCAGGAACATTTTACACTCTTTCTTTGCAAAAGCAACTTCAGGGCTGCAAGACTACAAAATTGCACTTTATGCAGACTGAATATAATTATATACGCGTTCAAATCAACTGGAAAAAAAACCCACGCTGAAAAAATGAACTGCGCATGCGCGAATTCCAAAATGACTGCTGAAGTGTTAACTGGTGTGACACCGATTAACAGTTCCGCGGCACTGTACTCGGATAATTGTTTAAAAACGTCATCCCAGTTTAAAAACTCAGCTCCTTTCCATATATATGAGCCATTGCAATGACATGTAGTGATATGAGTATGACTGCCAAGTATTCAAGGCCGGTGTCACAAACTGAAAACTCTGCCTGAACAGTCCTTCTCATTGCGGTCAATGCGCATGCGCTAACATGGGGAGATTAATCAGGTCATGAACAACCTAACCCTTACCCTAACCCATGGTTCGATGGGTCAAAGGGTCGCATTTTTGTAAGTCCAAGATTGGCGCATGCGCATTGACCGCAATGAGAAGGATTGTTCAGCAGAGGCAGGCACGTTTTTACATCGACGTGGCGATATACTGGTGAATTCAGTTGAAAGAGTGAGAGAGAGAGAATGGCTCAGCTCTGTTTTTCGCTTTATTGACAGTTTTATTTCTCAAATAGATCAGATAGATGTAGCTGTTGTAAACTTTGCGATTGTGAAGGAAATGTATCGGCAGAATACATCGCGCGTCGTGAATCGCAGCGTTCCTCGTAGCGCCGCGCGTTGTAAATCGCAACGCTGCACAACGCGCCGCGCGCTGTGAATCCACTTCGTTAAATTTATGTATACCTCGCTGATGCAAAAATAATGTACTTATTTACTATTAGCATTTAGCTGGTCATTCAAACCATAGCTTGTTTAAAGCTAGTAGTAGCAGTAGTATTTAGTACTAGTAGTTTGTTTGTTTGTTTGCTTAACGCCCAGCCGACCACGAAGGGCCATATCAGGGCGGTGCTGCTTTGACACTTAACGTGCGCCACACACAAGACAGAAGTAGCAACACAGGCTTCATGTCTCACCTAGTCACATTATTCTGACACCGGACCAACCAGTCCTAGCACTAACCCCATAATGCCAGACGCCAGGCGGAGCAGCCACTAGATTGCCAATTTTACAGTCTTAGGTATGACCCGGCCGGGAGTACTAGTAGTAATGATTTCGTAAAATACTACTATAGTAGAACTCGAACTCCTATTGCTAGTAAATTACTAATTAGTGCACACAAGAACAACCATGGCAGTTGGCAATGGCACCGGCAGAATACGATCAAAATTATTAGTATTAGCCTCACCATGGGTTGACGTCCCATCAAAATGAATAACTGAATGAATTAGGGACTGAATCAAACTTCAGAGACATCATTACAATTTTTCACAAAGACTGATTTTCAGCAAACAGCCATGTTTACCTGTACAAATGTATCAGTGCTATCAGTATCACTATGACTATGAGTATGACAGTGTGGTAACTGGTAAGCTTAGTATTTTGGTTCGAGCACAGGCGGAAGGTATCGTCCACTGGACCACTAGACTACTTTCATACTCATACGAGTCATAGAAAGTGGTGTTCTAGTGAACGATACCTTCCGGATGTGGTTCGAGACAGAGACAAAGTTGAAACTTAATTCGAGAAGCCAAACGGCTGACGAATACTTACGTATTTTGAGCAAAACCCACACACGTCGACCACAAGTTGATGTCTGCTGGAGTACGTAGTCATAAAAACGTCCATAAAGCTTGGTTTTGAAACGTTTGTTAGCACGAGTTAGATTTATCCGCCATTTTCGATAACATTTTACTGCACATGGCGCATGCGCGGTCTGCGAGACTTTACCAAACTATCGCCGGCACAGGCCGCACTGATCAGTCTAAAAAGAGAGACTGACAAGTACAGGCGCCTTATGGTGATAACCCAGGGGCGGACGGGGGGGGGGGGGGGGGGGGGGGGGGGGCATGCCCCCTGTGTCCCCCCCCCCCCCCCCCCCCCGAACAAAAAGAAGACAAGTCGCGTAAGGCGAAAATACAATATTTAGTCAAGTAGCTGTCGAACTCACAGAATGAAACTGAACGCAATGCCATTTTACTCGTAGCATCGTCAGGCCACCGCTCATGGCAAAGGCAGTGAAATTGACAAGAAGAGCGGGGTAGTAGTTGCGCTTAGAAGGATAGCACGCTTTTCTGTACCTCTCTTTGTTTTAACTTTCTGAGCGTGTTTTTAATCCAAACATATCATATCTATATGTTTTTGGAATCAGGAACCGACAAGGAATAAGATGAAAGTGTTTTTAAATTGATTTGGACAATTTAATTTTGATAATAATTTTTATATATTTAATTTTCAGAGCTTGTTTTTAATCCGAATATAACATATTTATATGTTTTTGGAATCAGCAAATGATGGAAAATAAGATAAACGTAAATTTGGAGCGTTTTATAAATTTTTATTTTTTTTTACAATTTTCCGATTTTTAATGACCAAAGTCATTAATTAATTTTTAAGCCACCAAGCTGAAATGCAATACCGAACCCCGGGCTTCGTCGAAGATTACTTGACCAAAATTTCAACCAATTTGGTTGAAAAATGAGGGCGTGACAGTGCCGCCTCAACTTTCACGAAAAGCCGGATATGACGTCATCAAAGAAATTTATCAAAAAAATGAAAAAAAAGTTCGGGGATTTCATACCCAGGAACTCTCATGTCAAATATCATAAAGATCGGTCCAGTAGTTTAGTCTGAATCGCTCTACACACACACACAGACAGACAGACACACACACTCACACACACACACACACATACACCACGACCCTCGTCTCGATTCCCCCCTCTACGTTAAAATATTTAGTCAAAACTTGACTAAATATAAAAAAAGAAGAAGAAGAAGAAAAAAAAGATTTTTCTATGCTGATTCTATGACCATTTCTAAGTTCAAATGGCACCAGATGGCACCATTTTGCTTCTTTAGGCAAAAAAAATTTCCGGGGGGGCATGCCCCCCGACCCCCCTAGCAAATTCGGGCGCTTCGCGCCCATCACATTCACTTTCGATTCAAAGTGCCCCCCTCCCCCCCCTTACAAAGCAACTGATCCGCCCCTGTAACCCGACAGGCACAACCATGCTGTTGTTGTACGTTGTTGTGTTTTGTAGTTGTTTCAAGTTAAGTGCACATGATGAGGCCGTGTGCCAAAAGCAACTAATTAAAAAAAAGTGTGTCTGTGTGTAAAGCCGAGCGGTGGTAGCTTCACGTAGATATAAGGGAAGGGCTCCTAATATGGACCGGCTCCTAATATGGACCACCTCCTGTTCTGAAAAACTAACGGCGCTAGAGCGCTCAAAAAAATTTGTTTCGCTGTATTGCAGAAACAGAAATCTCAAAACCGTTAGCCTGGCTTTTTCTCTTTTCTTCCCTCAGTTTGGCAGCGTTCACTCTAAATTTGCCGCCAAAAACGAACTCGTTTCTGTCCACAGCCAAAGCTTTTGTCACACAAAAATTGCTATATATGACAGCTAAGACCGCATTTGTTACATTTTAGCAGGGTTGACCCCGAGTTTTTACCGTGCAAACAAAAAATAATAGCAAGATCTCAAAGTATGTGCGAGTCCCCTAATATGGACCACCTTCAACAAATCGAGAAAAAAAGCTAAAAGCTATTTTCAATAATTCATTAAGAAGCTTGCTGGAAATAACCTATAACTAGTTCTCAAGATTTAAAAAAAAAGTCTTCTTTTCGTGGAAGTTGACAATTTCACTTATTTTCACTCTGTTTTTGATAAGCTTCTTTAGTTTCCTGGTGTGCTTCAAATAATGCTCTCATCAACCCGAAACAGATCAATCTAAAGCATATTTGAATTAGACTGACTTGTACACTAAGTTGTATCATGTTATTTTGAAGTATAGGGGGCTTTTTACAGTGATTTGTGAAGGCCGCTTCACTGGTCCATATTAGGCGCCCAGGCTCCTATTATGGACCATTTGTGATTTTGTCTGTTTTAATTTTTGTTGAATGTTTATCAAAGCTATTTCACTCTAATTAGGCCTAACGGTTAACCTAAGAGAAATAAAGGACTACCAAACACAAAATAAAACTTCATCGCAAGAAAACACGCTAGTTATCAGCATGAAACAACAAGTCGCGTAAGGCGAAAATACAACATTTAGTCAAGTAGCTGTCGAACTCACAGAATGAAACTGAACGCAATGCAACGCAGCAAGACCGTATACTCGTAGCATCGTCAGTCCACCGCTCACGGCAAAGGCAGTGAAATTGACAAGAAGAGCGGGGGAGTAGTTGCGCTGAGAAGGATAGCACGCTCTTCTCTACCTCTCTTTGTTTTAACTTTCTGAGCGTGTTTTTAATCCAAACATATCATATCTATATGTTTTTGGAATGAGGAGCCGACAAGGAATAAGATGAAAGTGTTTTTGAATTGATTTCGAAAATTTAATTTTGATAATAATTTTTATATATTTAATTTTCAGAGCTTGTATTTAATCCAAATATAACATATTTATATGTTTTTGGAATCAGCAAATGATGGAGAATAAGATGAATGTTAATTTGAATCGTTTTATAAAAAAATTTTTTTTTTTACAATTTTCAGATTTTTAATGACCAAAGTCATCAATTAATTTTTAAGCCACCAAGCTGAAATGCAATACCGAAGTCCGGGCTTCGTCGAAGATTACTTGACCAAAATTTCAACCAATTTGGTTGAAAAATGAGGGCGTGACAGTGCCGCCTCAACTTTCACGAAAAGCCGGATATGACGTCATCAAGGACATTTATCAAAAAAATGAAAAAAACGTTCGGGGATTTCATACCCAGGAACTCTCATGTCAAATTTCATAAAGATCGGTCCAGTAGTGTAGTCTGAATCGCTCTACACACACACACAGACAGACACACACACACACACACACACGCGCGCGCACACACACACGCACGCACATACACCACGACCCTCGTCTCGATTCCCCCCTCTACGTTAAAACATTTAGTCAAAACTTGACTAAATGTAAAAAGTGGTCCATATTAAGAGCCCTTCCTAACTGTCTGTGTCTGCGTCGAAGATGTTACCGTGAATGTGTTTTTAAAAGACATTTGACAGGACGGCATTCACACCACACGCACCAGACACGAACCGACGAACAAAATACTTCTGACAACAAAATGTAAAATCAATTAACAAGAGTGTAGTAAGATTCCAAATTGTATTCAGACCAAAACAACAATAATAAAATATACATGGGTTCTTTCATATGTGTGTGTGTGTGTGTTGATGATGATAACTCTTAGAACTGCAACTTGCTTTAGGACAGGTAGAGTTAATATGCTTTATGTGGGGACAAGACACTGAACAAACATGCAACCAGAGAACACATATATGATCGTGTTATAATTATATCTGGAAGTCTGTTGCGATATTTCAAAATGGGGATGGAAGTGAAGATTGTGTACGCGGAATATGGTTGGACTGGAGCGGTTTTGTAGGCTTATTTTTTTAATTTTTGTTACGTGGGATATTGTTATATTTTTGGCTGAATAGGTAAGTAAATAGATAACTGGAAAAATAATACAATGAAGAAGAAAAAGCTCGGTGTGAGAGAGTATTGAGAGGTGGGAAGGAGGAACGGAGATCAGGGTTTTTTAAAACAGATATCCTATTTCAGCCTTCTACTATTGAGAGACACAGGGTGTATGCTAGCTTCCATTGAAGCGTGCAATGTTTATCTAAAAAAAAACTCATGGGGTTTTAGGTTATGTTCGTTGACAAGGGTGTGTTGTAGGTTGCAGAAATCTTGCTGGAGTGATTGGCAGCGGTCAAAGAAGTGTAACAAAGATATAAACTGTCCACATTCACAGAGACGGGGAAAGCACTTGTGAGCGCATCCATCCGTGCGAATTCTGCGAAGTATTTTAAGGAGGGAGGTGGGGAGTGTAGGCCTGTTTTGTTTTGTTTGTCGGGGCAGAATAAGCCAACCATGGGCATTGCCTTCTATTTTCAATTCTGTTGGCCATTTTGTGTTTTGCCAGTCCCGTCTTTGTTAATTTTATGTCATGAAATGCTGCTTGATCTGTAACAGCCTCTTTTGCTTCTCTGTCAGCCATATCCTTGCCTCTGATCCATGTGTGTGAGGGGAAGTACGTAGCCAAAGGGTCAGTTCTGTTCAAGAGGCAATGATCTGGTGACAGAGGAACAATATTTCCGTCTGAAGCTCTTCCCGGTTTCTGGAACCATTTTGAAGAGCAGTTATGCTGGTTTTGAGTCGGAGAGAATCACGACTCTTGTTGGAGGTCGAGGGGGGGTCATTGATATAGTGGCATGCCGCGTCTTAAGATAACGTAGCCAGCATTTCTGCAGTGAAAATGGACACATCCTTGTTGAGTTTAATTTTTTTTAACTTATTTTGAGGTCAGGAATGACAAAAGCACAGTCAGCTTGGTCATCATTTTTTTGGAGCCGTCAGTAAATATTTGTAGGTGATCTTTGTTATTGTTTGAGATTATTTCTTTTACTATTGATGAGACAAGTACAGGGTTATTATATTTAGTCAAGTTTTGACTAAATATTTTAACATCGAGGGGGAATCGAAACGAGGGTCGTGGTGTATGTGCGTGCGTGTGTGTGTCTGTGTGTGTGTGTAGAGCGATTCAGACTAAACTACTGGACCGATCTTTATGAAATTTGACATGAGAGTTCCTGGGTATGAAATCCCCGAACGTTTTTTTCCTTTTTTTGATAAATGTCTTTGATGACGTCATATCCGGCTTTTCGTGAAAGTTGAGGCGGCACTGTCACGCCCTCATTTTTCAACCAAATTGGTTGAAATTTTGGTCAAGTAATCTTCGACGAAGCCCGGACTTCGGTATTGCATTTCAGCTTGGTGGCTTAAAAATTAATTAATGACTTTGGTCATTAAAAATCGGAAAATTGTAAAAAAAAATAAAAATTTATAAAACGATCCAAATTTACGTTTATCTTATTCTCCATCATTTGCTGATTCCAAAAACATATAAATATGTTATATTCGGATTAAAAACAAGCTCTGAAAATTAAATATATAAAAATTATTATCAAAATTAAATTGTCCAAATCAATTTAAAAACACTTTCATCTTATTCCTTGTCGGTTCCTGATTCCAAAAACATATAGATATGATATGTTTGGATTAAAAACACGCTCAGAAAGTTAAAACAAAGAGAGGTACAGAAAAGCGTGCTATCCTTCTTAGCGCAACTACTACCCCGCTCTTCTTGTCAATGTCACTGCCTTTGCCATGAGCGGTGGACTGACGATGCAACGAGTATACGGTCTTGCTGAAAAATGGCATTGCGTTTAGTTTCATTCTGTGAGTTCGACAGCTACTTGACTAAATGTATTTTCGCCTTACGCGACTTGTTAGGTTTTGGTAAGAGGCCGAGGTTATTGTGTCGAACTCAGCAGTGAGCTCTTCGTTCACAGCATTGTCAAAAGTACTTGCTCTTGATACGTACTGGGCCGACTTTAGTCTTCTTTCTTCATCGAGGGGCAGCCAGCCAGCCTCTTGATACACTAGTTTGTTTATGGAGTCTTTTGGGAGATCAAAGATGAGTTAGAGTGCAGCCATTTCGGCTCTTAGGCACAATAATAGCAAACTAAAGAAGGGGAAGGAAAACGAAAGGGAGGGTAAAAACCACGCACTTCTTTACTCAAACTTCATAAAACCGACTGTAAAACTAACACCGGCTATTCTCCTTTCTCAATCATTATCAAAATCGATCCTAAAACAAAACAAGTCGCGTAAGGCGAAAATACAACATTTAGTCAAGCTGTCGAACTCACAGAATGAAACTGAACGCAATGCCATTTTTCAGCAAGACCGTATACTCGTAGCATCGTCATGCAGTCCACCGCTCGTGGCAAAGGCAGTGGAATTGACAAGAAGAGCGGGGTAGTAGTTGCGCTGAGAAGAATGGCACGCTTTTCTGTACCTGTCTTCGTTTTAACTTTCTGAGCGTGTTTTTAATCCAAACATATCATATCTATATTTTTTTGGAATCAGGAACCCACAAGGAATAAGATGAAAGTGTTTTTAAATTGATTTCGAAAATTTAAATTTGATAAAAAATAAAAAAAATTTATTTATATGTTTTTGGAATCAGAAAATGATGAAGAATAAGATGAACGCACATTTGGATCGTTTTATACATTTTTTTTCTACAATTTTTAGATTTTTAATGACCAAAGTCATAAATTAATTTTTAAGCCACCAAGCTGAAATGCAATACCAAGGTCCGGCCTTTGTCGAAGATTGCTTGGCCAAAATTTCAATCAATTTGATTGAAAAATGAGGCTGTGACAGTGTCGCCTCAACTTTTACAAAAAGCCGGATATGACGTCATCAAAGGTATTTTTTAAAAAGAGAAAAAAAAATGTTCGGGGATATCATTCCCAGGAACGCTCATGTAAAATTTCATAAAGATCGGTCTGGTAGTTTGGTCTGAATCGCTCTACACACACACACACACACACACACACACACACATACACCACGACACTCGTCTCGATTCCCCCGGCTCTATGTTAAAACATTTAGTCAAAACTTGACTAAATGTAAAGAGACATTATGTATTGCATCTAAACACGAGGTGAGTAAAACATTATCAGAAAAGGTAGAGCAAGAGAAATCTCAAAACTCAAATTCGAGTCAATTCAGTTTGTACTGTACGTACTACAAGTTGAGGAAGTTGCAAGTCCAGTCAGTAGCCACCATCTCGGACGGATGTTTCGGGGAGGGGGGGGGGGAAGTAGAACAAAGACCTATCTGTGGTCAGCAACACATGGGAAAACGATTAACTCGGCTAGGGCCCCAAGCAAAAGTGTTGCATGGCAAACAGAAGAAAACTACGATCTGGTTCCACTAAAATTGTGAGCTTAGAACTGACCTACTTTCTCTGCTCAACGCACGGGCAATGCATAGCCTACTCTCCTGTACACCTGACAAGGCTCATATAGAGAAAATAAGAGATACCCCCCAAAAATGTATATGAACTGCATTTTTTTTTACATTTATAAACTGATGATCAGTGTGTGTATGTGTGTGTTCAGTTGTGTGTGCGTGTGTGTGTGTGTGTGTGTGTGTCAGTTCAAGGGGTGTGTGTGTGTGTCACTGTGTGCCCGTGTGTGTGTGTGTGTGTGTGACGGTCAGTCAGTGTCAGTCACAGCGTGTGTGTGTGTGTGTGTGTGTGCATGTGTGCATGTGTGTGTGCCGTGTGCAGTGACGGTGTGAATGTGTGTGTGTGTCACAGTGTGTGTATGTGTGTGTGTGTGTGTGTGTGTGTGTGACCGTGCTGAGAGAGAAACTAGAGAGAGAGAGAGGGAGCCGATAATCGTCTGATTCTGCAGACTCGCCGAGAGGCGGCCGGGGTTCGGCACCAGGCTGATTAAAACGCAGAATAATCCATCAAAACAACACTCTAACATCAAGTTTTAGAAACCAGAAAAACTTATCGTAACTCCATAGGTTTTGTGGTGTTTTGCGCACTGCTGAAACGCGTTTAACACGACGTGAATCGCCGTGCGTTAACGTAGCGAAAACGTCCAAAACGCAGACACCAAAACTCGATGTTTTACCGTGTTTTGCACCCCGTTAAAATCCCAGGGATTTTATTGCGTTACGGCAGTTTTTCTAACTTGATGTGAATCGCACAGGTATAATGCCACAAAATTCAGTTGATTAACTTCATGTTTCATGTTATATGCCACGTTATAGTGCCAAAACGTGACTTTTCGCCCAGTGATCATAACCAACATAATCAACTCTTCTCTCACTTCTGGCACTGTGCCAATGGACTTGAAAACTGCAGTAGTTAAACCTTTGATCAAGAAACCATCTCTGGATAAAAATCAGTTGAAAAACTATAGGCCTGTTTCCAACTTGCCATTCATTTCTAAAATTCTGGAAAAAGTAGTGCTTAGTCAGCTTCTCTCCCACCTTGAAACCAACAACCTCTGCAACCCTCTTCAGTCAGCGTATAGGGCTGGCCACAGCACCGAGACTGTTTTGCTTCGTGTTGTGAATGACATTCTTTCTGCTCTGGATAATGATGACCTATCAGTTCTGCTTCTCTTGGATAACTCAGCTGCGTTCGATACGATCGATCACTCTGTTCTGCTCTCTCGTCTCGAATCTGTTTTTGGCATTCACTCTACCGCTCTTCACTGGTTTAGTTCATATCTACAGGGCCGTAGTCAGTATGTGTCTGTCAATAATCTCTCATCTCCTCCATCTCCTCTCTGTTTCGGCGTTCCCCAGGGATCAGTTCTAGGCCCAGTTTTATTTGTACTATACACCACTCCTCTCTCTGCCGTCATCAAGCAACACGCAGTCAATCACTACCTCTTTGCAGACGACACACAACTCCAACAAGCATGCAAGCCTACAGAAATCCAAGCGGTGACGCACACTCTCCAAAACTGCACTTCAGATATTAAATCATGGATGACAAACAATATGCTCAAGTTAAATGATGACAAGACTGAATTTTTTCTTTTCTCTGGAGCTTCCTCTTCGACCACTTCCCTTCCAGCCTCCATCACAGTAGGTTCTAGTGACATTTCTCTCTCTGATAGTGCTAGGAATCTTGGGTTCATCATGGACTCCCACCTCTCAATGAAACAACACATCAAAAAAGTCTGTCAGACATGTTACTTTGAGATCAGAAGAATAGGTTCCATAAGAAAATTTCTCACTGTTGATGCCACTAAAACTCTCGTTACATCATGCATTCTGTCCAGATTAGATTACTGCAACTCCCTTCTCATAGGCTGCCCTAACTCCACTCTCCAACCCTTGCAAAAAGTACAACACTCTGCTGCACGTCTCATTTTCAGAGCACAGCATCGACAACCCTGCACTCCTCTCATGAAAGAACTTCACTGGCTTCCTGTATCTGAACGTATTAGGTATAAAGCTGCCTGCTTCTGCTACAATATCATCTCTGAATCGGCACCCGCCTATCTTTCTGAACTGGTCTCTCTCTACACTCCCTCTCGCACCCTTCGTTCTTCTGATGATGCTCGACTTCTCTGTCAAGGTCGCTTTAAACGCAAGGCTCATGGCTTCCGCACGTTTTCGTATTATGGACCTCAGTTATGGAATTCACTCCCCTTTCAATTACGTCTCCCCTTTCAATTACGTCACTCTCCATCCATTTCATCTTTTAAGTCCAATTTGAAAACTCACTTGTTCCAACAACACTACGGATAGTTCCTTAGTATAGAGTCTGGGGATGTGAGATGTGCATGATGTGTTGTTTGAATCTGACAGTGATTGTATGATTTTTGTATACATGTATTGTTGTCCCGCGCTTTGAACTTTTGATAAGGCGCTTTATAAATGCCCGTTATTATTATAAGTAACACAAAAGAAAAAAAGGTTTGTCTTGTTGAATAAAGAGAGGGACAACAGATAACGTCCTTTAATTATTGGGAGATGTTCTGTCTTCAGAGGCCGGGGCTGACGTTGCAGGTAGCACCAGGGGTCGACACTAACTTATTTGGCCTGGGGCCACACTGGCCCCAGAGATGGAAATTGCTGGGGCGGAAAAGAAAAATATGGGGCCCACTCTTATTCATGCTATTAAGTATATAAGCTTATATCAGAATCCCCACTTTTTTCAAGTGGTTCTGCGCCATAAGATCTGCACGGGCGGGCAATGCATTGTCTGTTTTTCTTCGTCGTACTGAAGCCAGAAAAAATCTTTCAACCATTTGACATTGAAATTACGACAGCGCTTCGCGCTTTTGGCTGCATCGGTCTCCTTTTTTTGTTTTTCACCAACCTGTTCTTCATTTCCATGTCTTTTTACACCAGGGATGTGTCGCCACATTTTGCGTTTGGCATTTGAAGGCGATACTTATCTCTCGCGCTAAAGAGCACAATTTGGTATTTCCCTTGCGGACGATTTCAATGGTTTTTTTCTTGACTGCGGCATTGATCGTAACGCAAATTTCAGTGACGACTTTGACTGGCGATTTTTAGTGATTGCCTCTGGCATTAGATTTTTTGGTTTGTCATTGTTGGAATTTATCCTGGGGCGGAGTGGGCCCCAAGCTTCAGCAATGTTTGGGGCGGAACACAAAACTCTGGGGCGTTCCGCCCCCCGCCCCCGCTAGTGTCGAACCCTGAGCACTGTATTGAAACAGAGAGCTGCTTGGCATGGTTCTGACTAGAGGGGGCTGACGTTGCAGGTAGCACTGTATTGAAACAGAGAGCTGCTTGGCATGGTTCTGACTAGAGGCAACATTTTCTCACAAATCTTAATGTTGAGAGTAAAGCATCTATTTGTGTGAAGTGTCCCCCTAAATCTGTGTCACTGTCAAATTGTTGATTGCCTTGTTTGAGTCAGTGCAGATCCAAGCTACGTAATACACATTAAGACATGAGACCAGACTTTTAATCTAAGTTCATGCCCCTGCTGAGAAACATTCCTGCAAACAACTAGGTTTTAATCAAACTAACAGTAACACATCTGTGGGATGTTGAAAGTAACTTTCACTTTAAGTCATAAACCTAGGCTTGTTGAAAGTCTGGAGTGAATATCTATATAATTATATCTATACATGTCTTCACAAGTACACATTCAGCAATTTAATTCACTTTTCTCTCACCAGGGCCTTAATGCCTTACCAAAAGTTGTGACTCACTGACTGGGGTGGGGGGGGGGGGGGGGGGGGGTATACCAAAAAAAACCTTGGAAATCAAAACTCACTAGTTGATAGTTGTTACTGGTAGTGGTATTCCTATTGTATAAGTGAACTCAGCAGATCTGACTGTGAATTATACTTGGAGAAGAGTCAAAACCTTAGAATAAATCATAACTCGCTGTGAACGTTTATGAACATCTTTCCAAAAAACTATTTGTGTAGAGCAAACATTTTTTAACATTAAGTCACACAGCAGTTAAAAAGCTGGTCAATGGTGTTTGTCACACATAGCTTTCCAGCTAGTGCTTCTAACTTCTAAGATATTATGTTGAGAGTTAAAATGTATTTTTAGCAATGCTGAGGTGTGTCATGCTGTGTGGACTGGCGCTGGCAGAAGAAAAGGTCTCTGCCCGATTTGCTTCCAGTCTATCAATCACGTAAAGCTTCTTGGGCGTTTTTTCCACCCTAAAAAACACAAAGAGCGTTCAGAGTTATTTTGTACAGTAGCATTTGCGAAGCAGCTTTGTGTGAAGTACGCCCCAGTCTGCTGGCTCAGTTGCTGTACAGAGAACGGAAGATTGTCAGTATGTAGCGGCACCACTCCTTGTTTTTGTGTAGTGTCCCATTTACTGCTGGATGAATAAAATCCCGACCTATTGTGATTTTGCTCAAGTTGAAAACATTTTGAAAAGACCCAGGGGAGTAGTGTGTGTAATGCATCAAGATTATTTGTTACGTATGCATTCAATAAAAAAAAAACCCCGACAAATAAAAGTAAATACAAGATGCACATTCAAATATATCAATTGCAATCAATCACAGATGGAACACCATCGCACACACCCACGAACTGGATGTTATTCGTTAATTTGACCAATGTTTGACTGTTTCCTGTGTTTCAGCTGTGAGGAAGGAAGAAGTGGAGGGCATCAGAAACAAATTCCCCACCAAAATTCCAGTAAGTCTTTTTCAGTGTACACCACGCAACATCTTCTCGGAAAAAAGTTAATTAGTGTGATGAAGTAGCTTAGTTTCACACCATATCGAACGTGTACAAAAGGGAAATTTGTCCTCTGTTCTGGGTGCATATTCATCTCAAAGTAGAAGAAATGCATTGACGGTAAAGATAGATGATCTTATTCAAGTTACAGTGGAGCCGTCCTTTTAGGACCCCCCAATTTGAGACTCCCTCCTTTTTAAGACCTTGATTTCTCAGATTGTTGGAGGTCTTAAACGGGGGGGTTCCACTGTAATATTAAGATAATTATAACATTGAGACCGGCACGGTTGGCCTTGTGGTAAGGCGTCCGCCCCGTGATCGGGAGGTCGTGGGTTCGAACCCCGGCCGGGTCATACCTAAGACTTTAAAATTGGCAATCTAGTGGCTGCTCCGCCTGGCGTCTGGCATTATGGGGTTAGTGCTAGGACTGGTTGGTCCGGTGTCAGAATAATGTGACTGGGTGAGACATGAAGCCTGTGCTGCGACTTCTGTCTTGTGTGTGGCGCACGTTATATGTCAAAGCAGCACTGCCCTGATATGGCCCTTCGTGGTCGGCTGGGTGTTAAGCAAACAAACAAACAAACAAATAACATTGAGATTAAGGCATACAGTACAGCTTGAACATCAGAACTAGCAGCATGCAGTTTATAACCGTGATCATGCGGAGTGCTATAACGCTAAGTGCGTAAGGTGAGATTGCAGTTCATTGAGAGTGCAAACCTATTTTACACACAAAGTTGAAAGCCAGATCAAACTCTACGTATATCAAGTATGCAGGCAGACACGCACATGTTGCATGCATGCAGCCTCAGCTCTATTTCATTATTGTCTGAAGCTTATCATCAATAATGAGTCCCAAGAAATAAGGAAGGCAAGTTTATGGAACATTTTAATATTTCAGAAAACATGATTAGGTGTTCCATAATTTACTTTTTGTATTTTTCAATTCTTGATTTATGATCATTTAGATTTCAGTAAATCAGTTTTATTACCAGTATATCGTGAACCAGTACAGCCATGTGAGTGTCTTTGCCAGAGTACAAATCAATGAATATTACAACCTGCGTTAGCGCACCTGTGTAAAGTGTGCTTGACCCCGCCCACACAACATCTGAAAAAAAACAAAAACAACATATATATATATTTTGGGGGCCCGGTAGCTCAGTTGGTAGAGCACTGGACTTGTGATCGGAAGGTCGCAGGTTCGAATTTGGGCCGGGACGGACACGGGTCAACTTTATGTGCAGACCCAGAGACGGAAGCCATGTCCCACCCCCGTGTCATCACAATGGCACGTAAAAGACCTTGGTCATTCTGCCATAAGTGCAGGTGGCTGAATACACCTAAACACGCAGACACCTGGGTAGCGCGACTCCGTTGCTGCTAGCTTTCCACTGGGAGGAAGCGACCCGAATTTCCCAGCGATGGGACAATAAAGTAATGAAAATGAAAAAAATGAAAAAAACCCATCTGTGCAGTTAATTGTAAAGTATTGATCCACGGTGCACTGTCAATAGTGTTCTTTCTTGTTCACACAGCACCTGCAGTCTTGAAATTGATCAGCAAACGACAAGAATAAGAAATTGATGATCAGTTTTAATTTTGTTTGTGATCACATCTATAGACAAAATCACAAACACATTCACATGCTCATACATGTGGATGATGTGCAACACACGAAACATACGCACATCAGATGCTTCTGATTGGCAGTGAAGCTATACGTCTGTACATTATGACAATTGACATGCCACAAATACGGCCCTTTCCAAACACTTTTACAGATCTGAAAGTGCACACAGGTACAAATGTTGAGTAATTAATTACCAAACATCACCACTTAAGATGTAGCCGTCACAATTATATCAGGATTAGAGTTTACTGCTATTTTACAGAATTCAGGACGGGTGAGTTCTTAATTTGAGTAGTATGATGAGTAGATTGATACATAATATATTGTAACTTTCCTTTGTCCTGTGCAGGTAATAGTGGAGCGATATCACAAAGAGAAAGTTCTGCCGGTGCTAGATAAAACCAAGTTCCTGGTGCCCCAAGAACTCACCATGTCACAGTTCCTCACCATTATCAGGTACAGTCTCAAGCAGCTTTCTACCTGTAGATTTATTAATTGTTTATATTGATATTGGAATCACATCATCCTGTGAGGTTACCCTCATAGAATCATCAAGTACAATCAGGTTTCTTCCTGTAAATCCGCTCATCAGGAAGCCAGGTAGCTGACCTGTCTCCCAATGACTTTTGACTGTTTTTCTGTATGATATACAATGGTTCCTGCGAAGACAGAACACCCCTGGCACTGCATCTAAAAGTGTCCCTACATTGTAGCTGTGGTTTGGTCAAGATACTAGCTTGCAAACAGACAGGTGTCCTTCTTGGGAGGTTTTAATGCCTCTCATCAGAAGGGCCTCACATCGCAGGCACACTGTAAATCATTTTTAAGTGGTCAAACTCATGGTCTCAGCTGAAATAACTAGATAAATAGATTTTATGGCCCAGACAGACCATACAGGATTGTTGACCAAGCAAACTGTATGCGTGTGTATCAGCTGTGCAGTGTCAGCGTTACATCATTTAAATTCAAAGGCTGCTGACAGTTCCGTTATTGAACAATGGCTGTTTCTGTGCGTAGAGATCAATATATGTATAATTGAAAAACTGCACCTGTTTCCACAGGACTGTGAAAGTATGAAGCGTTCAGAGTTATGGGCGATTTGCAGAAACTGGCCTGAAAGAAATTGAGCTGATACACTGAGGGAAAGAGAGTTTTGGTGTTGTTTGTGACATTAAAAGTCTCAGGGTCTTGGCATCAGAGGTGCCAGTATATTCTGTCTGTGACATTATTGACTCACTTGTAATCAGGGATGTCTTTATAATGAACAGTGTAATGCTGCTACTGTAGTACTCTTGATAGCATGCATTTCATTCAGATTGATCATGTTGCAAAACCACATCAATTGATAATAATAACAAGGCTGTTTTGAAATGATAAGTTTCTGTATTTCAACTTCAAGAAATTTGTATTTGAAAACGTCGAAACTCACATTTATGAATTATAGGAACCAAAAGCTGATGGTGGAAATGATACATTATCAAGTGAGTCGGCCATAGCAGCTGTGTCTTTGCATGGCAAACACGTTGGCACAAGTCCAAATGTATTTTGATCAAGCGGAAGAAAAGTGTTTAATCTAATTTGTCAGGTAAAGGGACACATGCAGAGCAAACACAAAAAGTGTTACATGGATCAAGTAAAGAGAGGCAGTCACATGACATCACATACAATGTGACACTTGATCAACTAAAGAGAGGCAGTCACATGACATCACATACAATGTGACACTTGATCAACTAAAGAGAGGCAGTCACATGACATCACATACAATGTGACACTTGATCAACTAAAGAGAGGCAGTCACATGACATCACATACAATGTGACACTTGATCAAGTAAAGAGAGGCTGTCACATGACATCACATACAATGTGACACTTGATCAAGTAAAGAGAGGCAGTCACATGACATCACATACAATGTGACACTTGATCAAGTAAAGAGAGGCAGTCACATCACATCACATACAATGTGACATTTGATCAAGGATGGGAAAAAGACAGGCATAGTAGCAGCATGTCAACATGCATATATAGTTTACCTATTTATAGAAACTGGGTCAGTAGCTTTGTATTTGTGTGAAAGGTAATTAAGCCTGTTGGCAACACACACTGTTTAGGGTGACAGGCAGTGGGGGTGGATGTGTGTGCACATGTGTGTGTGTGTGGGGGGGGGGGGGGGGGGTGGGGGGTAGAGTGCAGGTATTTCTGTCACCAGTAAACAAGGTCATAAACAGTGCCTTTGTTCCTTCTCAACTCAGGATTTGTCTTTGTCGCATTGTCAAATTATTGGCAATTGTGTACATACACGGCACCAGTGATAACTGATAACAATTGTGTACATCAATCAATCAATCAATATGAGGCTTATATCGCGCGTATTCCGTGGGTACAGTTAGCGCAGGGATTTATTTATTTTTTATTTTATTTTTTATTTTTATGCAATTTATATCGCGCACATATTCAAGGCACAAGGATTTATTTATTCCGTGTGAGATGGAATTTTTTTACACTCCTCATTCTGAAAGCACGAAAACGAGACCATGCAACACCACTTCTTCACACACTGCACTGGTTACCTATTCAAGCCCGCATTGATTACAAACTGTCCACCCTCTGCTTTAACTTCTTTTCTGGTTCGTCTCCTGCTTACTTCTCTGAACTCCTTACCGTCTATTCTCCAGCAAGACAACTCCGTGCCTCTTCTGACTGTCGCATCCTCACCATTCCACACACCAAAACCAAAACATACGGACAACGCACTTTTACTTTCTGCGCACCCACACAATGGAATTCTCTCCCCTTGCACATCCGCCACTCTCAGTCGCCCCAAGCATTCAAACGAGCACTAAAAACACACCTCTTTAAGAAATACAACCCCTGATTTTGTTTTCTCAGTCCATCAGTAGGCTACATGTAGTGTATTTGTTGTTTTAGTGATAATGTGATAATGTATATCAATCAATCAATCAATCAATCAATGAGTCTTATATCGCGCATATTCCGTGGGTACAGTTCTAGGCGCTCTGCAGTGATGCCGTGTGAGATGAAATTTTATACGGCCAGTAGATTGCAGCCATTTCGGCGCATATTTACCTTTCACGGCCTATTATTCCAAGTCACACGGGTATAGGTAGACAATTATTAACTGTGCCTAAGCAATTTTGCCAGGAAAGACCCTTTTGTCAATCGTGGGATCTTTAACGTGCACACCCAATGTAGTGTACACGGGGGGAGGTTCGGACACCGAAGAGAGTCTGCACACAAAGTTGACTCTGTGAAATAAATTTCCGCCGAACCTGGGATCGAACTCACGCTGACAGCGGCCAACTGAATACAAATCCAGCGCGCTACCAACTGAGCTATATCCCCGCCCCATCTATATAAACATCTAGGGCTGTTTTCAGTATTGTTGATAACATGTTCTGTTTGATTAAGGGTATTCAGCTGGTATAGAGAATACCACATGGCTTGCTGTGTCGTACCAGATTTACACAAGGTTTTTTTTTAAATATTGATCTGCGAGCGAAAGCGAGCTGTTCACTATTTGAAAAAGCAACGAGTGTAAATCTGGTACGACACAGCAAGCCATGTAGTATTCTGTTTATCCTACATACTGTACTTACGTGTATTTTACTGAAAATGTCTTGCAGTCGAGGCAGCTAAATAGAAAACGCTTGTTTTGGAACCTCGATCTCTTCTAAAGCCTCGTGCAATCTAGTACGTCAAAGCAAAGAAACGTCACTCTGAAAGTGTGGCGTGACGTGTTAGTTCTACAGATTCATCGAGGGTAATTAGCGAGCGCAATTTTTGTTTCTATAATGACGTTTGTCTTGGTGACTTTGGCATCATAAGCAGTGGAAAAACAGGTCCCTGCCAGACTTGCTTGACATGACCTCATTTACATGATATACACACATGTGATTTGAACGATTATTTTCTCACGGGTGTCTCTCTCACGTATGTAGGATAATTCCTTGTTTTCACTACCTATTTTATTCATGTTTTTATTACTTAGTTAGTGGAAGAATCTGTTGTAATGTATGTTTGATGGTGTATGCTTTTAATTAAGCGTTGCTGACTATGAATGTAGATGTAAATGCTTGTATAACTGTGTTTTATTTTTAAATGTGTCAAGCGCAAAGAGCATAATCCCAGCGAAGCTGGAGGTATCCTACGAACGCTATACTGTAATCGACTTGAGAAATTTTCATACCGATAATGCATGATAAAGAAGGATTCTTTGTGCCCGGCTACGGGCTACAGTTTAAGACGGCCATCCTACTTTTCACGGCCTATTATTCCAAGTCACACGGGTATTTTGGTGGACATTTTTATCTATGCCTATACAATTTTGCCAGGAAAGACCATTTTGTCAATCGTGGGATCTTTAACGTGCACACCCCAATGTAGTGTACACGAAGGGACCTCGGTTTTTCGTCTCATCCGAAAGACTTGCACTTGAACCCACCACCTAGGTTAGGAAAGGGGGGAGAAAATTGCTAACGCCCTGACCCAGGGTCGAACTCGCAACCTCTCGCTTCCGAGCGCAAGTGCGTTAGGCCAAAAAAAAAAATTGTCTGTTTCTGGTCACCCGACCGACCCTAAATTTCGGCGCCGACCCTAAACTTTTTTTTTCCAAACTCAAAAATGTTTTTGTTTTTTTTTGGTGGTAAAGGACAGGGTGAGAAAATGAAAAACAAAAACGTGTGAAAACGAAAGTCCGCTGACGATTTGTAAATGTGTTGAGTGTCTTGTCTCTATGTATAGTGAATCCAGTCTCTTTGCGCGATTTTTAAAGTTAGTTTTATTGGTCTACATTTGGGGTAAAAAAAAAATAAATAAAAAAATTAAAAAAAATCCCTACCTACCGACCCTATTTTTTTAGCCATGTTACCAGAAACAGACAATTTTTTTTTTTTGGCCTTACCACTCGCCCACCCAATCCACGTACACGTACATACACGTCACTAGTGATAATTGATAACAATTGTGTACATACACATCACTAGTGATAACTGATAATGATGTGCCCGTGTAAATTTGTGCAGGTGATAACCCAGCTTTATAATCATCACATTGTGTTTTCAGCAGTGTCCACTGGTTCATCTCTCCAGCCTCATTGTTTGATGTGTTGCACAACTTTGTCTCTGTTGTTTAGCTTTGTGCGTCATTCTGTTGTCGCATTGTGTGAATGTGTGGGTCATCAAGATTAGCTTGCTGTTGACTGTTGCTGTGAATTACTCCCCCTTGTTTCTGTCAACAATTGCTTTGGGTCTTATTCATATTGATCTAATTCTAATATTGTTGTGTGTGTGGATAATAAATAGTTTTGTGTTTTTTCTTTACTGTTTACATTTTGTCGGTGTGTGGTTTGCTTCTTTCTTTCTCTCTTGCACACCTTGTTAAACCAATTGAGGGAAAGGAGGGGGTGTTTGCATTGTGTGCTTGAGAGTGCATGTGTTCCTTCTTCAAGGATGAATGAACTTACAGTTACGGTGAATAATTATTTACGTTATCCTTTAGCCCTCTGAACAGACACCTGGGACCACTAAGGCCAACAAAAAAAAACCCAAAAAATCTGTTTACGGTAACATAGGCAAAAAAAATAGGGTCGGTAGGTCGGGATTTTTTTTATTTTATTTTTTTTCCCCAAAAAACATATTTTTAAGTGATTTTGCCAAAAAAGCAGACTTTTTTTTTTGTGGTAAACTTTTTTTTTTGTGGTAAACTTTTTTTTCCCCAAATGCCAAAATAAAGTCTAGGGTCGCGCGAAAAAATAGGGTCGGTCGGGATACCGTAAACAGACTTTTTTGTATTTTTTGGCCTAAACAAATCAGACTGATTGTATATTTTCAGACATTTATTTTTGTGTATAATATATACATGTATGCGTGTTTGGTGCGTGCAGGAATCGGATGTCGTTGAACTCGAACCAGTCGTTCTACCTACTGATCAACAACAAGTCCCTGTCCTCCATGTCATCCACCATCGCCGAGATCTACCGCGACGAGAAGGACGTCGACGGCTTTCTCTACATGACGTATGCGTCACAAGAAATGTTCGGAGCCTCAAGCAGATAGGCAACGTGAAGAAAGGGATTTAGGCTATTGACATTTATGTGAAGCGGGCTATGTTCTCTTTTGTCAACAGTTCGTGTGACAGTGAGACAGTGTTAGTTTTGGTCAGGTCGTTCATGATCCTGACTACCTCAGAAAAATTTGTACTGAGTAACGCACATTTCCCATACCAAGCAACAGGTGAAAGTCAGAAAAAAACAATGATAAGGGTTTTTTTTCCAATTCTAACACCTCTTCCTTATCAATATGACTGCTTGCAGTCGCTGTCATTGTTTGTGTAATCATGTTGTGAATTTTGCTTTCGAAGAGAGGGGTTTCAACTTTGGAAAAGAAGGAAGGTTGGGAAGGCTGACTAGGTGGAAAACTGATGTCATTTGTTCATGAACAGAGTAATTTAACTTTGTAGACAAAATGAGTCATGTTAAAGTGAATACTTTTCCATCATTTGTTGTCGTTATGTTGCTGCTGGTGCCAGTCACATTCAACCACATTGGAATAGAACAATTCTGCTACCGTCATTTGTTGTCGTTATGTTGCTGCTGGTGCCAGTCACATTCAACCACATTGGAATAGAACAATTCTGGTACCGTCATTTGGATTTATTGTCAGTTTCAGTTTCATTTTTTTGTCTCATTTTCATTTTCATTACTTTATTGTCCCATCGCTAAGAAATTCGGGTCACTTCCTCCCAATGGAAAGCTAGCAGCAACAGAGTCACGTTACCCAGGTGTGTGCGTGTTGAGGGGTAATCAGCCACCTGCACTTATGGCAGAATGACCGAGGTCTTTTACGTGCCACAGTGGTGACACGGGGGTGGAACATGGATACCGTCTCTGAGTCTACACATAAAATTGACCCGTGTCCATCCCGGCCTGGATTCCAACTCGCGGATCACAAGTCCAGTGCTCTACCCACTGAGCTACCCGGCTCTACCCACTGAGATACCCGGCTCTACCCACTGAGCTACCCAGCTCTACCCACTGAGCTACCCGGCTCTACCCACTGAGCTACCCGGCTCTACCCACTGAGCTACCCGGCTCAATTTCAGTTTCAGAGGAAGACATGATATCGTAGATGCACTACAAGCAAGGCAGGCATAAGTACACCGTGTCACACAGTTTTTAATTAAATAATAAGACAAAAGATAAATACGTATTGGGGATATTTGAAAATTGAAACGTTTGTACTTGCAGGTAAAAAAGAACTTTATTCTCTTGATGGCTGAGGCTAGTCCGAAATCTGGTTCTTGAAAATTGTAAAAAATATATATACAGTGGAGTCCGGGTACAACGAATCTTAAGGGAGATACATTTTAGTTCGTTATATCAGTAATTCGCTGTAGAGTTTTCAACCCTAAATGGCCTTAAGACAAGTTTTTCCACTCACCTTCAAATGATCGTCCCATCGATCTTTCCTTGGAGAGTACAATCTCTGCATGTTTTCAACAGCTTCATAATATAATCCATAGAGGCATAGTTCAAATGTTCACTTTACTGTCCCAATTTTAGAAAATTTAAAAAGTCGTGTAAAAGCATGTACATGTACATTCTGATCAATCTCCGATTTCATGGTGTCCACCAGTTCTGGTGCATGTACTACCCTGGCCAAGTTTCCTCTCAAGACATCAAAGAGATCGCCCCATAGGTTAAACTCCCCATAGGTTAAACTCCCCATAGGTTAAACTCAGGTCACTTACCCGGGTGCAGGAAGTGTTTCCTCTCTCATATGAAAGGGGAACCACCTCTCATAGCTAAAACTGGGTCAATGACCCCTGGGAAGAAGGTCAGTGTCTATAAATAAGGCCACCCAGCTAGCCTTGTGACTTTTTAGAGCACAGTCATAGCTTAGCAGCTGATTGAAATAGTGAAAACACAGGGGCGGTGGCTGTTCCGTGCACCTCCCGCTGTTTGTTCAGAGTTCGCTCATCACGCGATGTGCACTTGTGTTTGTGTATTTTTGTCTTTGGAGACAATTATTGACATCAGTTCGTTGTAGCCTTGTGACTTTTAGAGACAAAACGGCTCTGGGGCGATGAAAGCGTGTTTGTTATAAGAGGGGTTCGTTATGCAAATGAGTTCAAAAGGTTCGTTGTTGCCGGAAAGTAACAAGTAAGAAATAGAAGGCTGTCTGCCGGGAAATCAATGGCAGTTCGTTAAAAGCGGGATTTCGTTATACCCAGGTTCGTTATAGCTGGACTCCACTGAATATGGTAGGCATTTCAAGCGAATACTTCAGCTAAGCTACCGAGGTATTTGTCCATGTTTTCTTCTGTCGGATCTGCTCATAAAAAAACTGAAATGAATGTATGATAGATTTCCCCATGTCTGTGTGAATGTACCGGAGCTTGACAGGCATTGTCTTCATTGTATGGCCATTATTTTTGCATTTGTTTTTGTTTGGGGGGGGGGGGGGGGTGGGGCTGGGCTGATAAGGGTGAATGCGTGTGTGTGTATTTATGTTGAAGTATGCATTGCATTTTGTGTATTAGGTTCCAATGTCTGCGGTTCTGCAAATTGTCCCATTGGTTTATGACTTTTTACAAGAGGCCAAGTTGTGTGCAATTAGAGTTTGTTTGCTTTCTTTTTGTGTTTTGTATTGTACAGTACATGTGATGTTTTGTATTGTATAGTACATGTGATGTTTTGTATTGTATAGTACATGTGATGTTTTGTATTGTACAGTACATGTGATGTTTTGTATTGTACAGTACATGTGATGTTTTGTATTGTACAGTACATGTGATGTTTTGTATTGTACAGTACATGTGATGTTTTGTATTGTACAGTACATGTGATGTTTTGTATTGTACAGTACATGTGATGTTTTGTTTGGTACAGTACATGTGATGTTTTGTATTGTATAGTACATGTGATGTTTTGTATTGTATAGTACATGTGATGTTTTGTATTGTACAGTACATGTGATGTTTTGTATTGTACAGTACATGTGATGTTTTGTATTGTACAGTACATGTGATGTTTTGTATTGTACAGTACATGTGATGTTTTGTATTGTACAGTACATGTGATGTTTTTTAATCAAATAATTCTGTGTTTTCCCCTTTCATGTAAATGTATTGTACATATACATATTTTCTTTCATAACATGAATTTAAAAATAGCTCTACTACTGATTAGACATGTCACAGCTTACACTTGAATGAGGGGGGGGGGGGGGGGTTCTTCTTGGAAGTCATCGCTGGACAGTGTGTGACTGAAAAAAAGCCTTTCTTTTCGGTTGAATTAAGTCAGGTAAATTCCCTGCGCATGTTCTTTCCACACAATTTTAAATAATGGAGGTCAGCCCTAGAGAGTTGCAGAGAATTTTGTTTTGTTTACCACAATTTCAGCAAACTGTTGTTGCATTTCATGAAGCTGTTGTGAATGGTATATTTTGAAATAATCTACATTTGCGTATCATTACGAATGATATGATAAGAATGTGCCCCATTACTTAAATCTGTACCTTTTTTGTAAGGTTCTTCATATTTTTTAAACGCTTCCATCTGTGTGCTGCACTCCCACACAACCCATTATGTGCCCGTACATTATGTGCCCGTACATTATGTGGATGAAATAATGTGTGGGTGATCCTGAGGACGAGACATGTTACGTGTTAATATCACACAGTTGATATCACACAGTTGATATCACAATTGGCTGTGAACATTTATGGGATGTAGGGGAAAATATGGAACAGTATTGAGTAACGTAAATACAGTCCTTCAATCATGCTCACCGTGTCACATCTGACTAGGCACCCCCCGCGGGTTAGGGGGAAGAATTTACCCGATGCTCCCCAGCATGTCGTAAGAGGCGACTAAGGGATTCTGTTTCTCCTTTTACCCTTGTTAAGTGTTTCTTGTATAGAATATAGTCAATGTTTGTAAAGATTTTAGTCAAGCAGTATGTAAGAAATGTTAAGTCCTTTGTACTGGAAACTTGCATTCTCCCAGTAAGGTAATATATTGTACTACGTTGCAAGCCCCTGGAGCAATTTTTGGCTCACGTAAGTGTAGCCTATGCGATGCTAAACTTTGTCTGTCTGTGCGTGTGTATGTGTGTGATAGAAACTTTAACATTTGACTAAACACCGAAATACTAATTTTACCTGGTTATTATCCAAGCAACAGCTTCAAAATATTGAAGCAATGATCAACATTTCGTCGGCACGTATGTAGTTAAAGTGTGTATCCAAAGAAAACGGGTGGTGGGGGGTTTTGGGGGGGTAAAAACAGGTGACTGGTTTGTGTCGTGTGGTATGTAGACCAGGTCAGGGGTCAAGGTTAGGTCAGATCGCGTGAAGGATTGTGGTATAGTTACAGTTATCACCGAGCTGCAGTTCGCCGATTCGGAGAAGACGATTTCACATTGTTCAGTTTCGTAGCTCCAGAAAAATAGATAAAGAAGATACCAAAGGAGATTTCCTACAGGTTAATCTGCACAGCGTGTTTCCAGTGTCTGCGCGAGGAAGCGCTGTCGAAATCTGCACAGCGTGTTTCCAGTGTCTCCGCGAGGAAGCGCTGTCGAAAGCGCAGTGTCGATCTGGCCATCTGGCAGTCGTGTCCCCGTAAGTAGGCTACAGACAGACAGATCTAGATCTAGTGTCTCGCACTCTTGCACCGTGTCACCTAGCGTACTGTGTGTATGTGTGACGGAGTGACGGAGTTTGTGTTACTGTTTGTCGATTTCTTACGTGAGCCTTGAAGGCTTCGCCTCTTGTTTGATTAGTGCTTTTGTGAACAAGAAACAATTAACAAGTGGCTCTATCCCATCTCCCCCCTTTACCCATCGCGATATAACCTTCGTGGTTGAAAACGACGTTAAACACCAAATAAAGAAAGAAAGATCTGACCAGGCTTTTCAAATAAGACAGTCCCTCCTCGTGGACACGGGCCCAATCAAGTGCCTGCGTGCTTTCTGTGAAGGGTGGGAATTGTTCGCTGAATTTATTTTGTAACTGACACAGTGTCACACACACAGTTTTAATTCATGACGAAATTGCCAAGCTGCACAGGAAGCTGTGAGGAAGCTGTGAGGATGTTGAGTTTTGGTGTCTGTCTAAGTGGAAGGATGCTCGTATCCATTGTTAAAGGCTTGGACACGTTGTGATGGTTGACACAAAGCGAATGGCACCTCTGAAGGGGGGGGGGGGGGGGGATGGAATGGGACTAGAGCATCTATATCTATATACGGCTTGTGTGTGTCTGTCTGTCTGTGTGTTCACGATTCACGGCCAAAGTTCTCGATGGATCTGCTTCAGATTTGGTGGGCATATTCAGGTAGACCCCGGATACAACCGTGGAAAATTTTGAATACGTGCGTGCTCTCAGCGCCGAACCGATTTTGGTTTTTCTGTACATCCGTTCCCAGTAACTCTTCCTCATCTTCTCCAGTGTTTTGCGAGTTTATCTCCCTTCCTTCGTACGGTGCGCCGGCGAAGCCGGGTATTCGGCTCTACTTCTTCCCGGCGAAGCCGTACCCGGCGAAGCGGGTATTCATCTAGTATACTATGTGTGCTGAGATATAACTGTTGAAACTAAATTACACACACAAGAGACAGATATTTTTGTAGTCATGTGCTTCAATATTGAAAGTTGTGTTTGTTTGCAAGGTGATCTGGGTCCATTAGCGGAGGGGCCAAACACAGACAATTTGCGCTGTTATACTTTACATCATTCATCCTATATTGTACATAATACATCTCGTTCACTTACATGTGACATTTTCTGTGATACGCAAATGGCAGGCATGGTTGATTTGCACTTCTGTTGATACTTTATCTTCATGTGTCAAACACACAAATTTTAACTCTTGTTTGGAGACTTGCATTTCATTTTTTCAGTTTTGTATTTTAGTTGATGATGGCTGCTTAAAGCTGTGGTCTATTTATGACTTTCCAGGGCTACGAGGTTGAAAAATAGGGATAAAATCATGTACAAAATTCTGTACAGCAAACGCTACCCGAAACCCCACCTATACGGCGTGTATGACCTTGAGAGCTTCAGTCAACGCTTGAATTTTGCAGTGGTAACATCCGGTTTGCTCTCTCAGAGCTGAGCATATTTGTCAAGAAGGATCGAGCAGAAAAAATAAACGACTTGGCAGGGATTCGAACTGGAAGGCCTCGGGTCCTCGAAATGTCAGGGCCGATGTCTTAACCGCTAGACCACTTCACCAGTGTTGTCAAAGATACAAAAATTGATAATTTTATATCATTCTACACTTGAATTACCATTCATGCGTTGCAAAAACGTAAAAATTGACATTAAAATTTGCCTTTATTTGCAAACATGTTTCACGGAATCGCAGTACATATTTACACCGTCATGCTACACGACATTCGCGCCATGCAAATAGCTGCGATATCTCTATTTACAACATGCAACAAAAATGACAAGAACAGTAATTGAATCTCTCCAAAGCTCTGTGCAGTTGAAAACAGACATCTAAGAAATAGTTATACATGTATTCACTTCTGAACAATGGGCGGATAGAGATATAAATCATGCTGCTTCAAGAATAACATAACATGAATTTATATCAATGTTTTTTCTTCTTTTTCTCAATTGGCGCAGTAGCCTAGTGGTTAGGACATGAGACACGAAGTCTCGAGGTCGAATCTTCGCCGGGGCGTTTATTTTTTCCCCTTGATCTCTCTTGAAGATAAAATATGATCAGTCTTGAGAGAGCAACATGATTGTATCCCTATTTTTCAACCTCGTAGCCCCGGAAAGTCATAAATAGACCACAGCTTTAATTGCTTATAATTGTACATTAGGGTCTGATGTTCTTAAATGAGTTAATTTTAGTACCGTTTTGTAATCTAACACAAAGTTTTTATACTGGCTTAAAAGGGTACAAAGTGTGCCTGCCATAGTACAATTTTATCAAATAGTTAGTCAGGCAGTGCTCAAACGATAATTATGATAGTGGAGCAGTAAAAAATGTTAACGATTGATTTCATGTCTATTCGCCAACTGTGTAATGGATAGCGTGCCTATTTGACCAACTACACAATTCAGTCAACAGTCATCACTTCTCCAATCACTTCGACACAAGTTACTGTTTGGAGGACTGCTCAAATAAATGATTTGACACAAGTTACTGCTAGGAGGACTGCTCAAATAAATGATTTGACACAAGTTACTGCTAGGAGGACTGCTCAAATAAATGATTGGACACAAGTTACTGCTAGGAGGACTGCTCAAATAAATGATTTGACACAAGTTACTGCTAGGAGGACTGCTCAAATAAATGATTTGACACAAGTTACTGCTAGGAGGACTGCTCAAATAAATGATTTGACACAAGTTACTGCTAGGAGGACTGCTCAAATAAATGATTTGACACAAGTTACTGCTAGGAGGACTGCTCAAATAAATGATTTGACACAAGTTACTGCTAGGAGGACTGCTCAAATAAATGATTTGACAAAGAAGTATCTGAAACACGCACGAATATACAATTCCATGATTATTATGTGCCTTTTTCTGATTCAATAAAAACGTCTCAGAACATTTCAGTGTGTGTTTGTGTTATGTGTGTGTGTGATAGAAATGCAATAGCATATCGCATAGAAAAGAAGTAGTGATCTGCCCGTGGAAAACAAAGCAATCAAACACGCTTCACAGTAAAATGACTTTATTACAAGTTGAAAACGCTGGTTTACATTTCCAATAATGGCATGGACGGAATGTCGCTACACTAATTGAAACCTCTCAGTAAAGAGGAAAAGCCTGGCAAAGATCAGGTGGCAGGCAGTGTTCCCCCCAAAAATAAAGAATGCTAAGGTACTGGAATGTTAGCAATCTTATCTGGTTTTTTTATTTCTGCAATGACCAGAGACTCATCTGGACACGTGATGTTTCTGGACTTTCACTTCTTCTGAATTTAGAAATTGTGATTAACATTTTGGAATACCAATTTAATGACATTTTCAACAAGAGGTTAATTTTGAGATGAAACACAAGTTCTTGGTCAATGCTAATCTGATTGTGACGTCTGAAGAATCAAGACAAACACAGCTGACCAAAAAACTCAAGTAACATGAAAAACAAGAGGAACTCGATCCAAAAATAAGACACAAACACAAACACGAAATTATTTCTTCAATCAAAAATCAAACGACAGAAGCTGATGATACAAGGTGGTGTGTGCTACAAAACAAGTTGCAATTTTTTTCTACTGGTATATATACAGATGTACGTAATATGCACAAAACTGTACTTGATTTATCATAATATTTTCTGCATTGCCTATATAATTGATCCTTACGAGTGTACCGTGGGAGTCTCAGCCCATCAAAGAAGAAGAAGATTGTTAAGGTAGTCACCAATTTCAGACACGCAGCTAGCTACACATAATATAAAAGTAAGGTGAAACTTACAAACATAAAAGGACAAAATCTCTAGAAAGAGTTTGAGAGTCCGTAAAGACAGATCCACAACTTCCACAATTATCAACTGCATATGTGCCAAGCTTCTTCCAAATTTTCTCCTTTTCCAAAACAAAATCCGTTTAATATATCGGTCAAATATACAAAATATTTAAGGCAAACAGTGCTTGCCTAACATGTTGAGATTGAGCTCATATAAACTGTTGCACACACTCAGATCTACGACATTATCACAGACACTGTGGTACACTTGTGCTACTCTCACACAAGAATTCTTCATGGAATGAAACTGATCAACTCAAAATGAAACTGGATAAAAACATCAGTTTATGACAGGCAAGATATATCTGTCCAAGCTCACATGGATGAACACGTACATTGAAGAAAAAACAACAACTAATACAGTATTTCAATTGAAACTTACATCCTGTATAACTTGACTTAACTACCTTATACAAGGTGAGTTGTTTGTCATAACTAACACTGCTCACATTATTTGAGCAAAAACCAACAGACCAGACACGTTCATCTGCCTCAAAACCAACAGAACAGACACGTTCATCTGCCTCAAAACCAACAGAACAGACACGTTCATCTGCCTCAAAACCAACAGAACAGACACGTTCATCTGCCTCAAAACCAACAGAACAGACACGTTCATCTGCCTCAAAACCAACAGAACAGACACGTTCATCTGCCTCAAAACCAACAGAACAGACACGTTCATCTGCCTCATTTCATTTGTCATGCAGTTCACAGCTCAACGTTACAATCTGTAATGAGCTTCGTCAATAATGAAATGTGTTCTCTTGGAGTTATTTAAGCATTACTATAACTTATCATTGTACAACATGTCAGTACCCAGTGTTGTCAGAAAGATCTATCTCGGTACCCAGTGTTGTCAGAAAGATCTATCTCGGTACCCAGTGTTGTCAGAAAGATCTATCTCGGTACCCAGTGTTGTCAGAAAGGTCTATCTCAGTACCCAGTGTTGTCAGAAAGGTCTATCTCAGTACCCAGTGTTGTCAGAAAGGTCTATCTCAGTACCCAGTGTTGTCAGAAAGATCTATCTCAGTACCCAGTGTTGTCAGAAAGATCTATCTCGGTACCCAGTGTTGTCAGAAAGGTCTATCTCAGTACCCAGTGTTGTCAGAAAGGTCTATCTCGGACACGTCACTCTCAGAGCCACCCTCAGTGGTGGGGATGGTGACGGACATCTTCAGGTGAGACGACACTCCCTCCCTGTGAGACGACACCCCCTCCCTGTGTGACGACACCCCCTCCCTCTGCGACGTGGAATCGTCCAGGGAGTACCTGAGTCCCAGCGAGCGGCCAGAGCCGGACAAGCGGTCCGACGTCCCCCCCGTGGAACTGAACCCGTCCTCCGACCCTCTGTACGATTCCCGGCGAGACTCGTACGTCCCAGAGAGGTCAAACTCTACAGACTTCTTGGTGGATCCATGACGACCGGTGCTGTTCATGCTGCGCGTCATGTAGGTCCCTGACTGCAGCAACGCCTCGGTGTTCAGCTGGTCTGGCGTCAGGGTTCGAGTCCCGTACTCTGTTTGCGGGCCCCGTCTCTCAGAATCTGTCAATACAAAACAACACTTGTACATTATAACATAATGAATATTGGGCAAAAAGAGTAAATCACACACACAAGGTCACACACACACACAATGAAACACACACACAAATAAGGTCATACACACACACACACATTCAGAAGAAAATCGTGTGTTAGGTTTTTCAGTCATCATCAACACAACAAGAAGATAAATGTATTTGTTCACAACAGATCTGCCTTTCATCTTCCTGGATTTAAGTGGAGCTGACAAGAGAAGGGTGAAAAAGAAACAAACAACGATTCGCTGCTACTATCGTTGCTACTCATGTAAGTCAGACCAAGACAAAGAGAAACATACCTGGCTCACTGTCGCGTGAGTGCCTGGAGTCCTGGCTGGATCTGACCAGAGCTGACTTGAGGGTCCGGCGGCTCTGTGAGGGCGGCACGTCCGACCTGACCGGCTGGTACTGCTGCTGCCCCCTACGTGGCGCTGGGAAACACACAACTTAGGTCAAGTCGGGAGATCATCAAACCCTAAAAAGGTGCAAGGATTCAAAGCTCTAGCTTCAAAAACATCCGAGATAACCTCAACGTTAAGTTTTTATGAAACGAACATGACCCCGCTGTGACCCCAACATTTGACAATGGGGGTCAACCAAACAGAGATCATCAAACCCTATAAGTGTGCAAAGTTTCAGAGGTCTTGATTGAAAAATATCGGAGATAACCTCAATGTTAAGTTTTTTTGTCCAAGGACAGAAGGCCACACATATGAATCCTAATACTCACCAATTACTCAGGTGAGTCAAAAACAGCAATGACTTGACATTGGAGACCTTTTTTTGTTGCCCTGTGCTTCCATATTGTCTTCTAGCAAGAGACTCTCCACAAAACTTTGTGTACTGAAAATAAATTTCTTTCATCTCTGGTGACTACTTTGACATAAATTGTTTGTTTGTTTGTTTGCTTAACGCCCAGTCCACCACGAAGGGTGATATCAGGGCGGTGCTGCTTTGACATTTAGCGTGCGCCACACACAAGACAGAAGTCGCAGCACAGGCTTCATGTCTCACCCAGTCACATTATTCTGACACCGGTTCAACCAGTCCTAGCACTAACCCCATAATGCCAGACGCCAGGCGGAGCAGCCACTAGATTGCCAATTTTAAAATCTTAGGTATGACCCAGCCGGGGTTCGAACCCACGACCTCCCGCTCACTGGGCGGACGCCTTACCACTAGGCCACCATGTTGCGGTTTTGACATCAATGCCACATCAGCAATTACAAGCTGTCCTGGGAAGGACTGATTCATTCTATAATGTACTTTTCAACAAAGTCCACACAGTTTCATTCTCTTTAGAAATGCAACATCTCCTCACCAGGTGGCGTCCTGCTGCGTGGAGCGTTTGGTGTGCGACGAGTGACGGGACTGGCCGACCTTGTTCTGCCCTCCCCTTGACCTCTGCGACTTGATCCTGTGGGCATAACAATGTTGAGAAGCTGGATGTTCTTTATATGGAATTCAGACTTGATTTGGAACTACTGATTTGTTTTCAGTGCCTTCGGGAATGCATGTACCAGCAGTTTAAAAACTACAAAAATGCCATCGTAATTTTCGTTTTTAGGAAGCCCTGGGCCATGACTTTATGCAGGACTGCAGCCAGACGACAACCAATGTCTGATTTCAAAAGTCCTTTCTGCAATGCAAAGTCAGCACAAGATGCTTTCTGAAAAACACACTGAACGTAATGAATCACAAATGCATCGCCACCACAACAATGACTATAGCATTAATGCAATATAAATGATGTTTTCGTCTTGTATGCAAGGCATCCAACCAATGCAAGAGACAAAATAACTGTCCAAAGAAATAATATTCAAACAACTCACGTGCAAAGTCCTGCGTAGTGGGAGGAGAGGCAATCTTGGGCGCCACCACGGTAACGGCACTGTGGCCGGCAATCACCTGACCTTCACTCATGTCTCCCATGCTCCGTCGCACAGCCCCGTAACCATGACCCTGGCCCTGACCGTTCCTGCCGACCTCCCCCACGCTGCGGTCAGTACTGTTACCGTTGAGGACCTGGTGCACCCTGGTTGGGGGGAGGTCGTACTGGCGGAAGCCACCGGGCTGGTGGTGCATCCCCTGCATGAGAAGAGCCAGCACAGGGTCAGTCTCGGGGTTCAGGACGTCCCCCTTGTGCAGGAACTCGCCCTCGCTGCGTGACGCATCTGTGTCATCGAGGTCAAGGTCGTCTGTGTCACGCAGCGTGCTGGCTGTGCTGGTGTCAATCTTACGTGCGGCGGCGGCTGCCCTGCGATGCAGCTCTGTAACAGAGTGGGTGTGATGGTTTTTTTAATGAGATGTGGCGGGAGAGCCCTATTTGTAAAAAGTTTAATGTTATAGGATTAGATATTGAAGGTTCAGGACAGTCATGGCGTACAGAGTCAATCTGTCACGCTATCGCTGGCCTCAGCTTTCAAAAGAAGCTTAAGAATAATTGGTATCGAAACCAAAAGTAGACGACGCAAGGGAGGTAATTCCCTTGTCAGTTCCGTGTTGGCGGCCATTTGTGTGGCGTGGACATGATTTACAGGCATACAGGTTAATAAACATTGATAAAACTGGACAAATGAGAGATTGGATGAAAGTTATTTGATGGACGTAGTTTAGCGACCACAAGATGTTGTTTTGGTTAATAACGAAACAGGAGTATGATGATCAAGTTGTTCGTAGTGTTGGAAACAACGATCGCCGGACGAAGTCATCGTTGGACCAGACAGGATAGGAATCGTAAAAGAGAGGAGAGACAAGGTTTCTTTGATGAAGATAGTGTTGTAGGTTGCTTAAATATTGCGAACAGTCATTAAAAGAGCGCTTGTTGTGATCAGCAAGTGTAAAGATAAAGGAAAAAGGACGGACTACATTGTCCGCGTAATGTTTTGAAAGAGTAGTGCGGTTAATGTTCTTTTTCGGTCAGCCAATCTGCCTCTGGTTCTGTGTGTTTGTTTACGTTGCCATGCAGATTGGTATAAAAGACAGTGTAAAATGAAGTTCCTACATGCATTAGGACAGGCTTTAGAACAGAATAGAATGGGTTAGAATAAGGACATAGACTGAGGGCGCTAGGTTAGGGATTAGAATAGGGAGAGAGTAAAGGCAAGGTAGACTAGATCAAGATTTAGAATAGGGACAAGAAAAAGGAGACTTCGCATTCTTTCAAAGGGATAGCATAGGGAAAACGCAGAGTAAAAGTAAAAGAACTTAGAGATTCTTACTACTTTTTCATAAAGTCAGGACAGCATAGGAATAGTCAGCTTCAAAGGATAACCGCGCATGCTACTGGCTTGTTTACCTCAAACACCAGTAAAGGTTCAAAAGATACATAGGAGAGAATTTCGTAGATAGTCAGAAGTAAACAACCGGACTGTTAGAACGTCGGAGTGCGTTTGATTGAACGGTCCTAAACTAGCTAGATAGGTGGGAAAATTAAACATTAGGCGACCTGCGCAAACTCAGGTAAGCTCCTCATTTTTGGTGTCCCGCCTGTTTTGCGCATGGTACTTTCAAAAGGGGGAAACTGGAATTAGGTTAGGGACAATACACTTTGGTGACGAATAGGGAGATTCGTCTGTCCCGTTCTCACTAAAGTTAATATAGCAAGTTCTGAGGTATTAGACCATCCTTAAATTTAGCCCAATAGGGAAGAACTGTTTCTTCCATATAGAGATCCAATAAAGTAAATAGGTTGGAGAGAAATTCCTAGTTAGTCAGTCAGTGGACAAAAGATCCTGTAGGGGATAAAAATGTATGTAGCTCGATATGCGGAGTCTCGACTTATGATAGGATTAGCTGGGGAGGGGAGATTAGGTGGCTTCATTGTTTTTCTTAAGATAACTTGCGCATTTTTGATGTTTGCCATGTAAAGGCGACCCGGGATTTTGTACTGATTTTGTATGTGAATTTATAATATTGCGTAAATTGCGCTTGTTGTATTGATACATTTGTACACTTTTCTAGATAATAAATAAGTCTAATAAACTATTTTATAGAAAAGTGATCCCATGAAAATGACTCTGTTATTCGTCTGGATGGTTTTCATTGTCACGTAGGTCGTCATTTCTTCTCGCAATCATAGCCTTTTAGGAAGATAAGCTAACCCGGTAATTTTAGGTGAGAGAGGATAAATTAGGCGACAGACAGATTAGAAGTGCATGCACTAGGAGAACGAACACAACGCGAGGCAAAATTAGACACGGAAAAGAGTAAATAGTAAGTGCACGCACTAGACAATAAATCTGCAGAGCTAAACAAAAGACGTACATTTTGTTTCTTATCTACAACTCTCACGGTTTTCCGCCGGGTAAACAAACATACAATCCCCACAATAGGAAAACTGCTACAGAGATACAACATTGATTGAACTAACCGAGACGTTTCTTCTTGAACCTTCAATCGAAAGCAAACTCTCTTGTGTCAAAAGCAAAGCTCAAGAAAAAGTCAGGAATGCCAATAATGGCATCATGCAAATATTCTGTCACTTCTCTTGTAAGTCTCCCGAATAATTGACAAAGAGAAAAAAAAAAATCTCTGTGTGACTTCTTCATACATGTATCAGCAAAGGAAAAATACTCGTAAGGTCACCGCCATGCTGTGCATGTATCGGTATCATTTCATTAAAACTCTAGGTGCCTGGTGGTTAAACTTCTGTGTTTAATGGTGCGTTTACAGACTGTTGTCTGCCCTTTTAGCCTAGGCAATCTTGGTATTCAGAGAACCTTGATTCACAGGCCACGTTGACTCCAACCTGCTCCAGATTCGTTATAACACCACTATTTACCTTATTTTCAGCTGTGTATCTCAAGATGACTCTTCTGTCGAGAGTTTTCATTGGTTATCAATAAGACTAATACCACTATTTTAAAATGCTCATTTCAACCACATTTTTATTTGCTTGCTGTGTGATATTATTCTCACCAAAGATCAACAAGTCTAGTCATGCAGAATTCCTTCTGGTGACAAACTGCGATAACAGAAACAAGATGGGTCAGTAACAGCATACCATTGTCCAGAGGCAGACCGGCCACCTGTCCCTCGCTGCGACTGACCAGCCACTGGCCCTCAGAGATGTTGTCGTTGAAGGTGTCCGTGGCGTCTGACGGGGACGACAGACTGTCCAGCTCTGATTGGTCGAGGCTGGCACTGCGACGGCGCTGTGGGCTGGGGGAACGTGGCTGCTCCTTCACTGTCTCTGTGCCCACCTCCACCGACATCATGCTGCAGGGAACAACACAGAGAGTAAGCCTGGTGCTGTTGTGAGGAAACACCTTCTTTTGAAACTCTGAGCGCTTTACTAAATCTTTATGTTCACATGAGTACCTCCCTACACTGCATCAGTACATATCTGGTAGAGCATTTTTCTTAAACAATACAGGTAGTACGCATGAGAACGAATATGAAGTGCATCCCGGGACTCGCTCTTATCAGTTTTAGTGCGTCTTGGGACTCCTCCATACATTTTCTAGTATGTGTTTTCGGCTTCTATATAGGACGCAGGGACGCACACCTTGGGGAGCCCTGCAGTCTTACTTGGCTGTCAGACATATTGATGCTGTGATAGTTCAGCATCCAGTCTCTGCAGAGTGCTCTGAAGCCTAAACATCTGTCTGCATCATGCAGTTGTGAGTTTGGCCAAGATCAAAGATCACAAGCACACATTTGTCTACTTAGAGTGACAACCAAATCATGAATCAGTCATTTGCTGCAGTCAAGAACATACATCAATGTCTCGGTAGAATTTGAAGTTCCTCTGAAACACCTTTTCAAACTCTTAAGCCCAATACAGTGGAACCCCCCTTTTAAGACCCCCCCATTTTAAGACCTGATTTTCTCAGACTTTGTCTTGACATAGGCCATGATAGGGGGGTTCCGCTGTATACTCTAACGTCTGAAGAGTGCCCATCATCTGGGATTGTAAAGCCCACAAAACACACCACTAAAACCTCTCCCCTCTCCACAAAACACACCACTAAAACCTCTCCCCTCTCCACACTCACAGCGGTCTGGGCTGAGGGTGGCGTGTGTCTGCAGCTTCCTCAAAGGTGGGGTTGAGTTGAGGGCCGGGGGAGTCGGGGTTGCCCCACGGCTGTGGACTCTTGGCCTGCCCCACTCTCTCCCTCGCCACCACCAACTCCTCCTGCCCTGGAGGGGCTGTCTTTGCTGGGGGTGGGGGTGAGGGTGGTGGGGTGGTGGTGCGGTGTTGCTGGGTGGAGGTGGGAGGGGGAGATGCCACAGGGGGAGGGGTGGAGCTGGGGGTGACTACGTCATGCTGGGACTGGCTGGCATAGGGTGCAAAAGATTCTGCAGGTTTTACCTTGCCTGTGGAAAAAAATGGGGGATGAGGTTAAAAAATTAAAGAACAATAACACACACAAAAACATAAACAACTGTCAAGACTGTGAAAGTTTGACTGAAAAGTCCAAAATTTAAACTGGGACAAATCACATCGCTGCAAACAGCACATTCTTTGGCAATAAATCACGAGAACTGACTGAAGATTTGTTTAAAACCATGCATATCACAGCATGTGTACTCACAGACACACCCCTCTCTCGTATCTCTCACACAAACACATACTCACTATCACTATCTCTCTCTCTCTCACTCACTCACACAAAAACATATGCAAAAGCATATGCACACAAACACCCTCTCGTATCTCTCACACAAACACATACTCACTATCACTATCTCTCTCTCTCTCACTCACTCACACAAAAACATATGCAAAAGCATATGCACACAAACACCTCCTTCAAACACAGTGAAATGTTCCCCTCACGAACACATACATATACACACACACTCTCTCTACCCGCCCCTCCCCTGACAAACACATAAACTGAATCCACAAGAGGCCTCACCATCCAGAACTCTGAGCTCCTGAGAAATATCCAGCGAGGCGGACACCTCTGTCTCTGACTCGTACACAAGGGCGGGCGCTGCCTGTGGCACAGTCTCTAACTGCGGCGTTATGGAGGTCGCCGCGGAAACCATCGCAGCAGCCGCTGCCGAACTTGCTGAAGAAACGTCCTTGACGGGCGACCTTTCCCTGGGAGGGATGGGAGGGGGAGGAGGGGTGAGGGGCGGGGTGGCTGGGGCATGATGGGACAGGTAGCCGGGTACGGGGCTGGTGCAGGGAGGGGTGGGCTGTGGGGTGGGCACCCGCTGATCCTCCCTGTGACTGGGCTGTGGGGCAAACCATGAAGCAGATGAATGTCTCTTGTCCACTTCTTTCCCTCCCTAAATCAATCTATCAATCCCCTCAAATTGGCTTATGCTGCCTGAATGGCGGGGTAAAAACGGTCATACACGTAAAAACCCATGTATGTAAAATCATGAGTGAACGCGGGAGTTTCAGGCCGTGAACAAAAAAGAAGAAGAATCTATGAAACGTGCACCAAACTTCCAGTCTACAATCATTCACTTTTACATGAACCATCTGCATTTCAACAGAATTGTATCAATGTAATTAAAAAAACACAGTCATTATTTCTATTTTTATTATTTTTATCATGCCAGAATTTATTCCAGAGAACATTGAGAAATATATATGGGCAAAGGACTGCATCATTGTAACATGAACCCATGAACACACACCACAAAAAGATTTCCTCAAGTGAACCTGCCCATGCCACACACCCATCATCAACACACAACTCACCCTGACAAACTGCGTCTCCTCATCCACATCAGCATCAGCACCGACACCCATCCGCCCGCCGCCTACCACCCTCGCTCCGCTCTGTGCTGCCCTGCTTCCTGCGTCTGCTGAGTCCGTCTCTTGCTTCCTTCCCAGCATGCCCCCCACCTTCTGGGCGATGACCTCGCGCACCAGAGCGTTGACCAGGTTGTTGTTGACCGGCACGCCGGCATTGACAAACAGCTGTAGTCCTTGCTGACCGATCGTGTCGCCCACTGGTCATGCACACAGCAGAACATGGTAAGCTTGAGATCTTAGATGTGACGGGTAAAGTAATTTTTATTCTGATGATTTGTACTGGTCAGTGACAAAGCAGAATGACAAGATTGAGATCTGATCGAGTCGGAGAATTTGTACAGTGGAAACCCCTTTTTAAGACCCTGTTTTCTCAGATTTTCTGTTCATAACCTCTGTAAATTTACCCCATTTTAAGACTCCTTCCTTGTTAAGACCTGGTTTTCCCCTATTTGTAGACTCCTTCCTTGTTAAGACCTGGTTTTCCCCTATTTGTAGACTCCTTCCTTGTTAAGACCTGGTTTTCCCCTATTTGTAGCCTCCTTCCTTGTTAAGACCTGGTTTTGCCCTATTTGTAGCCTCCTTCCTTGTTAAGACCTGGTTTTCCCCTATTTGTAGACTCCTTCCTTGTTAAGACCTGGTTTTGCCCTATTTGTAGCCTCCTTCCTTGTTAAGACCTGGTTTTGCCCTATTTGTAGCCTCCTTCCTTGTTAAGACCTGGTTTTGCCCTATTTGTAGCCTCCTTCCTTGTTAAGACCTGGTTTTGCCCTATTTGTAGCCTCCTTCCTTGTTAAGACCTGGTTTTGCCCTATTTGTAGCCTCCTTCCTTGTTAAGACCTGGTTTTGCCCTATTTGTAGCCTCCTTCCTTGTTAAGACCTGGTTTTGCCCTATTTGTAGACTCCTTCCTTGTTAAGACCTGGTTTTGCCCTATTTGTAGCCTCCTTCCTTGTTAAGACCTGGTTTTGCCCTATTTGTAGCCTCCTTCCTTGTTAAGACCTGGTTTTGCCCTATTTGTAGCCTCCTTCCTTGTTAAGACCTGGTTTTGCCCTATTTGTAGACTCCTTCCTTGTTAAGACCTGGTTTTGCCCTATTTGTAGCCTCCTTCCTTGTTAAGACCTGGTTTTGCCCTATTTGTAGCCTCCTTCCTTGTTAAGACCTGGTTTTGCCCTATTTGTAGCCTCCTTCCTTGTTAAGACCTGGTTTTGCCCTATTTGTAGCCTCCTTCCTTGTTAAGACCTGGTTTTGCCCTATTTGTAGCCTCCTTCCTTGTTAAGACCTGGTTTTCCCCTATTTGTAGACTCCTTCCTTGTTAAGACCTGGTTTTCCCCTATTTGTAGCCTCCTTCCTTGTTAAGACCTGGTTTTGCCCTATTTGTAGCCTCCTTCCTTGTTAAGACCTGGTTTTGCCCTATTTGTAGCCTCCTTCCTTGTTAAGACCTGGTTTTGCCCTATTTGTAGCCTCCTTCCTTGTTAAGACCTGGTTTTGCCCTATTTGTAGCCTCCTTCCTTGTTAAGACCTGGTTTTCCCCTATTTGTAGACTCCTTCCTTGTTAAGACCTGGTTTTCCCCTATTTGTAGCCTCCTTCCTTGTTAAGACCTGGTTTTCCCCTATTTGTAGACTCCTTCCTTGTTAAGACCTGGTTTTGCCCTATTTGTAGACTCCTTCCTTGTTAAGACCTGCAGTTTTCCCCTATTTGTAGACTCCTTCCTTGTTAAGACCTGGTTTTGCCCTATTTGTAGACTCCTTCCTTGTTAAGACCTGCAGTTTTCCCCTATTTGTAGACTCCTTCCTTGTTAAGACCTGGTTTTGCCCTATTTGTAGCCTCCTTCCTTGTTAAGACCTGGTTTTGCCCTATTTGTAGCCTCCTTCCTTGTTAAGACCTGGTTTTGCCCTATTTGTAGCCTCCTTCCTTGTTAAGACCTGGTTTTGCCCTATTTGTAGAGGTCTTAAAAGAGGGTTCCACTGTACTGCTATCCATGATGGCAAGCATGCAGTTTTTCACATACATGTAGTTGATCGTTCTTCTGTTTTGTTTTCCCCACTACACTTCAAGAAAGTGTCACGTGTTACTCTTATTTTGTTGTTGAGCTGTACAAGAAAAAGACATATTTTTTTATTTTATTTTTTATAACTGTGTTTTTAATTTTAAATGTGTCAAGCGCAAAGAGCATAATTGTAAAGTTATGATGTTGTGCTATATAAATGCTCATTTATTATTATTATTATTATAAAATCATGCCCGTATCACACACAGATTAGGGATGGAAAAGAACTTTGAAAAACAGAGAAAATAGTACAATGTAATCCAATACAACTACACCAGAAAAGCAGAAAAACTATTACACTGGTACTAGACTGGAGAATCAACGTTCACACAAAACAGAGTGATTGACAGAAAATACGGCAGCAAAACACAAACAGAGGAAGAGTGGGGAGTACGTACCTAGGAGTGACTCATCGTCAGGAATGCTGTCACTGCGGTCAGCGACATCGTCGACCTCTGGCTGTTGGTCAGCCTGTGCGGACATCACGGGGTACATCTTCATCAGCATGCGCGCCATCAGTTCCTGCTCCAACCTGCAGTGTCATTATGTTTTGCATCGTTCACAAACAGTTACAATGTCTTTCTTTACATAATAAGTACAACGTTTGATTGTGAACAACACACAGACACTTTCCTCAGCATGTCTCTTCTGCCAATTTCCAGGTTAACCCTACTCTGCTTAGCCATTCATCACACCTCCCCTCCCCCCTTCCCTCCCCTCTCCCTGTTCCCATTACCCCTCCCCCTCCCACCACACACAATCCATACAAACACCCCACACTCACCAGTACTTGGCCTTGTTCTGCAGAACATCTCTAGTCCTCAGATCTTCGGCCAGTTCATCACACCGCTCCTCCCAGGGTACCTCCCCCTGTTCCCTCAGCTGTGAGGTTCTGTCCGGGAGGAGGGCGGTCCTGGGAGCCCGGTCAGGGGCGGCCATCTTGGCGGTGGCGGCAGTGTCTCTGGCGGGCGTGGGCTGGTGGTAGCCAGGGAGGGCGATGCCTGTTCCGTGGTGCTCTTCGTCTGACGAGTATTCTGTGAGCGTCTTGTCACCCTCTCCTTCTTCTTCTTCGCTGTCCTACAGGGGAGATACAGGGGGACATTGAGATAAGTCAAAACAATGACTGGCCTTGTCAAGTAGAGGCAGAAACAGGGAGACATTGAGATAAGTCAAAACAATGACTGGCCTTGTCAAGTAGAGGCAGAAACAGGGGGACATTGAGATAAGTCAAAACAATGACTGGCCTTGTCAAGTAGAGGCAGAAACAGGGGGACATTGAGATAAGTCAAAACAATGACTGGCCTTGTCAAGTAGTGGGAGACATTGAGATACGTCAACACAATGACTGGCCTTGTCAAGTAGTGGGAGACATTGAGATACGTCAACACAATGACTGGCCTTGTCAAGTAGTGGGAGACATTGAGATAGGTCAACACAATGACTGGCCTTGTCAAGTAGTGGGAGACATTGAGATAGGTCAACACAATGACTGGCCTTGTCAAGTAGTGGGAGACATTGAGATACGTCAACACAATGACTGGCCTTGTCAAGTAGTGGGAGACATTGAGATACGTCAACACAATGACTGGCCTTGTCAAGTAGTGGGAGACATTGAGATAGGTCAACACAATGACTGGCCTTGTCAAGTAGTGGGAGACATTGAGATACGTCAACACAATGACTGGCCTTGTCAAGTAATGGGAGACATTGAGATAAGTCAAAACAATGACTGGCCTTGTCAAGTAGTGGGAGACATTGAGATACGTCAACACAATGACTGGCCTTGTCAAGTAGTGGGAGACATTGAGATACGTCAACACAATGACTGGCCTTGTCAAGTAGTGGGAGAAACCACCTTGGAACCCTTATTTTACAACCTTAACAAATCTTAAAAAGGAGGAAGTCTTAAAAGGGGGGGGGGGGGGGGGTTCCACTCCACTCCACTGTTGAAACAGACTGGCAAAGTGAAAAGGTAAAAGAGGTATATCAGCACCGACTCAGACCCAAAAGGTCATCTACATATGCCAGTCTAAAAAAGATACTTTTGGCACAGTCCATGCACAATTCTAAAGAAGAAAATAGCGAAGAAAGTGATGCCCTTTGAATACTTTTACAATAAAAATCAATCTCCTGGTGTGCATCTTTCCCATCCAAAAGCTTTACTTACAAATAAGACAGATGAAAACAGCTGTCAGTTTGACTTTACCGACACTGGCATTTTTTCTTGGGGGCTGTCTAAATGTGCACATTTGAAGTAGCCCCAATTATTCTTGTTACATGTATTCCTCAGGCTTGTGAAACAGCCTTGTTACAGTAAACACCTAACTCTCAATGAAAATCATTCACCATGGACTCATTGCACACAACTATGAACAACCTACCTGATAGTGGAATGTCTGGAGATAGCCGGCGTTGCGCGACGTGTCGGGGTCCCCGATGTTGATGTCACTGCCGCGGGGGGAGGAGGAGGGGGACAGGCTGTCGATGTCCACTGCCGGCAACACCTGAACACAGTCACAGGTAAAAGTTAGTTCATGACAATGACCACCTGGCAAAATCTCACCAAACTTGGGTGAATGAGAATGTGGTGTACAAAAACATTGCTGGAACTGTGCAGAGTCACCAGTGGACAGGAGATGATTGTTACTCTTCTTTGGTTTACTAAAACCCTTATTTTCTTCAGGCACACTACTTACTGGAACGCTCATCATTTAGCGGCAATTCTAGCTTCAGGCATAGTCAGGTACACCTCAGTGAGTAGACAATAAATGATGGCCTCTCTGCTCTCATGCCAGCCCCCCCACACACACACACCTATTTGCCTAACTCTGTCCTCAACACTCTTATAATCCTCAGCAGTATTGGTCACCATGACAAAACACATACACACACACACACACACCACACCACACCACAACACAACACAACACAACACAACACAAAACAAAACAACAACACACACACACAAACACAGACAGACATATACACACCTGTTTCCCTAACTGCGGAGCTCTGTCGTGAACACTCTCCTCATAATCGTCAGCGGTCATGGCAACCATGGCTACGTTGGAAGCCGCAGTCACCAGGCGGGGGGAGGCGTGCGGCACGGACATGGGGTAGGGCTGGTTGCCAGGGGCGACGGAAAGCCCAGGCTCCATGCGAGGCTTGCCCAGGGGCACCGCCATTGGGATCAACTGCCCGGGCACGGGAGCTGCAAACAAACCACACTGATTGTGAAACTGCTTTAACAAGAACTTGTAGGATACAGGGGAACACCCTTTCAAGGCCTCCACAACTCTCAGCAACTCAGGTCTTAAAATGGGTGTCAATTCACACAATTCATTGACACAATTCACACAATTCATTGACACAATTGACACAATTCATTGACACAATTCATTGACACAATACATTGACACAATTCATTGACACAATTCATTGACACAATACATTGACACAATACATTGACACAATTCATTGACACAATTCATTGACACAATACATTGACACAATTCATTGACAGAATTCATTGACACAATTCATTGACACAATTCATTGACACAATACATTGACACAATTCATTGACACAATTCATTGACACAATTCATTGACACAATTCATTGACACAATACATTGACACAATACATTGACACAATTCATTGACACAATTCATTGACACAATACATTGACACAATTCATTGACACAATTCATTGACACAATACATTGACACAATTCATTGACAGAATTCATTGACACAATTCATTGACACAATTCATTGACACAATTCATTGACACAATACATTGACACAATTCATTGACACAATTCATTGACACAATTCATTGACACAATACATTGACACAATTCATTGACACAATTCACACAATTCATTGACACAATTGACACAATTCACACAATTCATTGACACAATTCACACAATTCATTGACACAATTCACACAATTCATTGACACAATTCACACAATTCATTGACACAATTCATTGACACAATTCACACAATTCATTGACACAATTCACACAATTCATTGACACAATTCACACAATTCATTGACACAATTCACACAATTCATTGACACAATACATTGACACAATTCATTGACAGAATTCATTGACACAATTCATTGACACAATTCATTGACACAATTCATTGACACAATACATTGACACAATTCATTGACACAATTCATTGACACAATTCATTGACACAATTCATTGACACAATTCATTGACACAATTCATTGACACAATTCATTGACACAATACATTGACACAATACATTGACACAATTCATTGACACAATTTCTGAGAAAACAGGGTCTTAAAAGGGAGGGGGGCCTAAATTTTGGGTGTCTTAAAAAGGGGTTTCCACTGTATTACCAGTGAATATGTGAAAATGTCTATCAGCTGCTATTTCCTTTGACAGGCTTTACCCCGCACAGTTAGGATGTGATAACATGGCTTGATTTATACATAAATGCATATTGTAAAGCAGTATGCATTGTTAGAGGATCTTCTAGTAGCAGTGTTCAAATGTCGAAGCTGCTTTTCCCAGTTTTACCTAAGAGACCGACTGTATATTGTGTTATTGTATTTGTCAGACTTGATTGTACCAAGTCCCTACACATGTTGTAATGCGCTTTGAGCCAAATATTTTTGGTTTTTGTAAGGGATAGGCGCAATATAAATACACTTTATTATTATTATTATTATTGATTGATTGAAGAGACAGAGTGACCAGATTTTGTGAGAACCAAGAGAGGTACTTGTAACGAGATATTGGTATTGAAAACACTACCGCTGCTTCTATTCATACTTTAATTAACGAAAGCTCTTCAGCGATGTCTGTGAAGTTGGCGACGTTCAAAGTGGCTATTACTCCTCCACTGTGATGTACCATCACATCCGTTTCTTCATCCTTAAGAACTAACTTAAACCCCCCCCCCCCCCCCCCTTAGAACAGAGTCAAAATCAACAACCAGGGTTAAATGTGGGTGGGTGGGTGGGTGGGGTGTTGGACAAGTTAATGTGGACTCTTGGTTTATTACCTGTAGTGGTGGGAGCAATGGGCACATAACCCCGTGTGGGACTGAAGAAGTACTGACGTGGTTGTCCCCCTTCAGCCTGCACAACGCTGGGGCCTGCCTGCATGAGAGTGGTGCTCCCTGTCTGTGCTTGGAAGGACCGTACATCCAGCACGCCTGTAACACCACATGCTGCATTGTCATTTCCGCAACTCGTACACACACTTACTGCAACATGCTACTGTGCCCAAGAAACAATATCATCATGTACAGTGATGCAATGAAATGTTACCAACTTATGAAAAAAAAGGTATTGTTCTTAAACAGCTAAATGTAATGTAAAGTTTGATTAGCACTGTTCAAAGTATATGCAGTCAATGTCCCTGACGGGTTTGAAGCACGCAGAGGGCGTTTAGTGTCATCATTCACTGACTGGATAGCGATGTGCGCAAACATCAAAATTCAGGATAGTTCATATTAGATTAACATTCACGTCAGAGGTGATAATAACAAAAGTAATGCCAGATCATATATATACATTTTAATTTCAGTACGGTACATGTACTTGAACGAATGCTGTAGCACACTGAGACAAAATGCCAATCTGTCAGATCATAACTGTTGCAATAGTTTGGTAACACTCATTTAATTAAACAGGTTAAACTAATGGTAACAATGCTTCTGACAGTGCTGTGAACAAATAAAACAACACCAACACCTATCACCAACAAGCAGTATGATCCCGCTACAGTGCTGTGAACACATTAAACAACACCAACACCTATCACCAACAAGCAGTATGATCCCGCTACAGTGCTGTGAACAAATAAAACAACACCAACACCTATCACCAACAAGCAGTATGATCCCGCTACAGTGCTGTGAACACATTAAACAACACCAACACCTATCACCAACAAGCAGTATGATCCCGCTACAGTGCTGTGAACAAATAAAACAACACCAACACCTATCACCAACAAGCAGTATGATCCCGCTACAGTGCTGTGAACACATTAAACAACACCAACACCTATCACCAACAAGCAGTATGATCCCGCTTCAGTGCTGTGAACACATTAAACAACACCAACACCTATCACCAACAAGCAGTATGATCCCGCTACAGTGCTGTGAACACATTAAACAACACCAACACCTATCACCAACAAGCAGTATGATCCCGCTACAGTGCTGTGAACAAATAAAACAACACCAACACCTATCACCAACAAGCAGTATGATCCCGCTACAGTGCAACTTCACTTTTAAGACCAGAAAAACCCTGAGAAATATCAGGTCTTAAAAAGGAGTGAGTCTTAAAATGGGGGTAAAATGAAAGAGGTGATGAACAGAAAGTCTGAGAAAACAGGGTCTTAAAAGGGAGGGAGAGTTCAATTTGGTGGGAGGGGGGAGGGGGGGTGTCATCTTAAAAGGGGGTACCATTGTATCAACAGCCAGCAGCATATTCAAACCTGGGAACCCCTGTTTTGCACTTGGTGTATTTTCAGAAAAATTAGCGTACTCCACAGAGCATTTGAACATCCATGATTCAAACACGCGTCCGTCGCTCCGTTAATAAAGTTTACCAATACATTTAGAACACATCCTTCTTTCAATGTTTACGGACAAAAACTGTAATCATTTGTCAAAATACTGGATTGGCTTTCGGATGAGCTTGTGAAGAAAAGTAGTCTGGGAATTTTTCTTGGCGTATTTTTTTTCTACTGACCGTACTGATCTTATTCTAGACAATCAAGCGTACAAAATACGGCAAAATCGTATGGGTTCCCAGGTCTGCATATTCTATGTATGAACACAGACCGTCCGGTCGTTTGGGTGAAGGTAGACGTGAGGTGCGGGGCTTGGCTTGGTTCTGGTAGTGGAGGTAGGGGTCCTTGACCGTCGTCCGGCCGCGCTGGTACCCAGCCTTGCCGTAGATCTGGGTCATCGCGTCCTCGTCCTCGTACCGGATCTTGGACGTCTGCAATGACAACAAACAGAGAAAAGATTTACGTGAAGAAGTCAAACAATTCCTGCTGTAAAGCCTGACCTTAACTGAGCCAAGTTGACTACGCCAAGTATACTTCGCGAAGCCGCCCGTACGAAGCTTTAGCACTGAGTTTTCGGTAAAAAGACTTGGCGTAGTCTTGGCAAAGTCGACGTCGGCCTCAATTAAGGACGGGCTTAAGAGTGTAAGTATACCAACCATCCTACGTGAAATACAACGGTCTTTCTTCACCAAATAAGAACTGGTTACTGTCCATAAATGTCACTGGCTTAAACAAAACTGGTTACTGTCCATAAATGTCACTGGCTTAAACAAAACTGGTTCTCTGGGGCGGGGATGTAGCTCAGTCGGTAGCGCGCTGGATTTGTATCCAGTTGGCCGCTGTCAGCGTGAGTTCGTCCCCACGTTCGGCGAGAGATTTATTTCTCAGAGTCAACTTTGTGTGCAGACTCTCCTCGGTGTCCGAACACCCCCGTGTGTACACGCAAGCACAAGACCAAGTTCGGTGGGTTATAGAAACACGAAAATACCCAGCATGCTTCCTCCGAAAACGGCGTATGGCTGCCTAAATGGCGGGGTAAAAAACGGTCATACACGTAAAATTCCACTCGTGCAAAAAACACGAGTGTACGTGGGAGTTTCAGCCCACGAACGCAGAAGAAGAAGAAACAAAACTGGTTACTGTCCATAAATGTCACTGGCTTAAACAAAACTGTCACTGGCTTAAACAAAACTGTCACTGGCTAAAACAAAACTGTCACTGGCTTAAACAAAACTGTCACTGGCTGAAACAAAACTGTCACTGGCTGAAACAAAACTGTCACTGGCTTAAACAAAACTGTCATTGGCTGAAACATAAATGTCACTGGCTTAAACAAAACTGTCACTGGCTTAAACAAAACTGTCACTGGCTGAAACAAAACTGTCATTGGCTTAAACAAAACTGTCACTGGCTGAAACAAAACTGTCACTGGCTTAAACAAAACTGTCACTGGCTGAAACAAAACTGACAGAAGAGAATTTTTTTTTAGAAAAAAGACAGAAAGAAATCAATTAGCTATCTTTTTTCATAAACTAACAAACAATATTTGATGAACACTCAAAATCACTCTCTTTGAATACATATACAGGGATGGCCAAATTGTCCGCCCAATCGCCAGGGGCGAGTAGAAACCACCTGGCAACTAGCCCGGCTGGCCAGTGAACATTCTGGTCCGATGCAACACTTTTGGTTGTAATATCCAGTTTTAAAGCCAAATAAACACTGCAGATGCAGCAACTTTGGTATGTACCGGGCCCGCGAAATTTCTGGCGGGCTCGTAACTTTTTTTAAGTTACTCGCCCGGTTGGCGAGTTACAATTTTGAGATTTGGCCATCCCTGCATGTAATACAAAAAAAACTCTTACCTTGGGTGCGGGTTTAGCCTTGATGATTTTCTTCCCCTTGCCCGGATAGCTTGTGGTGTCCTGCACAGACTGTGATTTGCGCAGTCCCGAGTCGATGCGACTCATGCGTGGCGCCCCCGACCCAAAGCCCACCGTCGGCTTGGTGGCTGCTCCACGGTACGACTTTCTGCCAGGGTCAAGGTCGCCGGTTGACTTGGTTTGCGACACGCCATGCTGGAGGTCCCACTCCACCTCACGCTGGAGGCAGACATTATATGGAATTGTGAGGATTATTGTCAAAAAATTGTCACAAATTGTCAGGAAAATTGTAAAAACCTGAAAAACAATTGTCAGAAATTATTGTAAGCAGAATTGTCAGAAAAAGCCAAAGTGAACACAAAGATTAAGCTTGCACAGGAGTTTGAGCGTACCTTACTTTGCACACAATGTGTTCACTTTGCATGCAGGGTAGCACACATCTCTCTGTGATTAAATATCTTTTTCTTTTTTTCAAAGTGCTTAAGGTTTCTCTTCGTACAATGTACGGGGATATAGCTCAGTTGGTAGCGCGCTGGATTTGTATTCAGTTGGCCGCTGTCAGCGTGAGTTCGATCCCATGTTCGGCGGAAATTTATTTCTGAGTCAACTTTGTGTGCAGACTCTCTTCGGTGTCCGAACTCCCCCCCGTGTACCAGACCTGTTTACCCCCATAAGTGTTTTGGAGTAATGCTCAGCCCCAAAAATAGTAATCCTGGCACAAAAATAGTAATCATCCAGCATTCGTCGCCAATTACAACGCACATGACAACTGTGTCTGCGAAACGCAATCATGCACATATATCCATCATTCACAAACAAAACACATCAGTCAGTTTTTGTAGTCATCATAATTTCAAAGAGGATCACATCAAAAGCACATGCATCACTGATTCTTTTTCTTTTGCTCGTAGTAGGCCTTTTTCAGTGTGTCAAGCGCTTTTCTACTGTACTTGCGCTTGCCGAATGAGTGAGGGCGAGACTTCACCACTAGAATAAGGCTCTCCAGCCTCTCATCAGACAGACATGATCTCTGGTCAGTCCTGTGCTTTTTCACCCCATTTTGCCATTGAAAAAAACAATGCCAAACATGTGAATTGATAAAAAAAAAAAAAAATTAAAAAAAAAAAAAAAATTTTTTTTTTATTTTTTTTACATTTTTTTAATTTATGAAAATCGTAGTCTTGACACGGATAGCGTAATGGCGTATTTTTTGCAGAAAATCGTAATAAATTACGCCAAAATCGTAAGGGTAAACAGGTCTGCGTGTACACTACATTGGGTGTGCACGTTAAAGATCCCACGATTGACAAAAGGGTCTTACCTGGCAAAATTGCTTAGGCACAGTTAAATAATTGTCTACCTATACCCGTGTGACTTGGAATAATAGGCCGTGAAAGGTAAATATGCGCCGAAATGGCTGCAATTACTGGCCGTATAAAATTTCATCTCACACGGCATCACTGCTGAGCGCCTAGAACTGTACCCACGGAATATGCGCGATATAAGCCTCATTGATTGATTGATTGATTGATTGATTTAATTCTAAAAAATTGGAGTCTTTTATGAATGTTAACTCTCCAAACGATTTATCTACTATATTTGAATTTTCTGCGGCTATAAAATAGATATGCAGGTGAATTAGTTGTGTCTCACCTTCACTTCATTGTTGAGTGAAGTGATTCGCTTCTCCACCATCTTCTGTATGCGTGCAGCCTCTGACCTGCAAGCACATAGCATGAAGAATATCATTCCAAACACAACTGAAATTCGTTGTTTGTTTTCCATGCATTTTTTCTGTTCTGTTTAGCCAACAGAAATCTTGGTGTTAATGATGTTTCAGTGCCTGAAAATGCTACTGATTTAAAACCGAAAAGAAGATGGCTGAGAAAGATATATTATACACCCCCACCCCCTTTTTAACATGCAGTAAAATATAAGAGTGAAAGTTTAGCCAGCTACACAGTGGCTAAACCATAAGGATGTGTAAACTTTTAGCATGGAAGCCTCAAGAAATTGCAAAAAAAACTGTGCAGCTAAGTTTTCACAGGTGTCATTTCAAACACCATGTTTAGTGCATGTGTGCACACTTGGGCGTTCCGACACCAACATGAATTGGAACAAAAATTTTGCTCTGGGAAATTAATCCCCCAATAACCCAGAGGATCCAAATGACACTGGTTTTTATGTCAGATGAGCTACGGAATGAACGATGTACCTGTCTTCGGGAGGTCACCTGTCAGCAATGGCGCCACCAATCAGAGTGTAAACATCAACATCCAAATTACAGTGGAACCCCCTTTTAAGACCTTGTTTTTTTTAGACCTTCTGTGCATAACCTCTGTCAAATTACCCCCATTTAAGACTCCCTCCTTTATACATTTAGTCAAGTTTTGACTAAATGTTTTAACGTAGAGGGGGAATCGAGACGAGGGTCGTGGTGTATGTGTGTGTGTGTGTGTGTCTGTCTGTCTGTGCGTGTGTGTGTGCAGAGCGATTCAGAGTAAACTACTGGACCGATCTTTATGAAATTTTACATGAGAGTTCCTGGGTATGATATCCCCAGACGTTTTTTTCATTTTTTCGATCAATGTCTTTTATGACGTCATATCCGGCTTTTTGTAAAAGTTGAGGCGGCACTGTCACACCCTCAATTTTCAATCAAATTGATTGAAATTTTGGCCAAGCAATCTTCGACGAAGGCCGGACTTTGGTATTGCATTTCAGCATGGAGGCTAACAAATTAATTAATGACTTTGGTCATTAAAAATCTGAAAATTGTAATTAAAATTATTTTTTTATAAAACGATCCAAAATTACTTTTATTTTATTCTTCATCATGTTCTGATTCCAAAAATATGTTATATTCGGATTAAAAACAAGCTCTGAAAATTAAAAATATAAAAATTATGATTAAAATCAAATTTCCAAAATCGTTTTGAAAACTATTTCATCTTATTCCTTTTCGGTTCCTGATTCCAAAAACATATAGATATGATATGTTTGGATTAAAAACACGCTCAGAAAGTTAAAACGAGGAGAGGTACAGTAAAGCGTGCTATGAAGCACAGCGCAACCGCTACCGCGCCAAACAGGCTCGTCACTTTCACTGCCTTTTGCACTAGCGGCGGACTACGTTCAGTTTCATTCTGTGAGTTCCACAGCTTGACTAAATGTAGTAATTTCGCCTTACGCGACTTGTTAAGACCTGATTTTCTCAGATTTTTGAAAGTCTTAAAAGGGGGGTTCCACTGTATACACATACGACAGGTCAAGCTCACCTATCAGCAGTGGCGCCACCTCTCAGGGTGTACACATCCACGTCCTGTCGCGACCCCATAACATTACAATATATACACATACGACAGGTCAAGCTCACCTATCAGCAGTGGCGCCACCTATCAGGGTGTACACATCCACGTCCTGTCGCGACCCCCTAACATTACAATATATACACATACGACAGGTCAAGCTCACCTATCAGCAGTGGCGCCACCTATCAGGGTGTACACATCCACGTCCTGTCGCGACCCCATAACATTACAATATATACACTTACGACAGGTCAAGCTCACCTATCAGCAGGGTGTACACATCCACGTCCTGTCGCGACCCCATAACATTACAATATATACACATACGACAGGTCAAGCTCACCTATCAGCGGTGGCGCCACCTCTCAGGGTGTACACATCCACGTCCTGTCGCGACCCCATAACATTACAATATATACACATACGATAGGTCAAGCTCACCTATCAGCAGTGGCGCCACCTATCTGGGTGTACACATCCACGTCCTGTCGCGACCCCATAACATTACAATATATACACATGAGTTGTTCTTTGCTACTGGTCACAAGTGGGGGTCAGCTCAGACGGACGCATTTTTCAATACAGTCTAGGGGAGAAACTGGTCACAAAGCACCCAGTACATGCCAGAGAGATAGGAGAATCGGCACAATCAAAGAAAATACCAAAATCATTCAATAGATATGGAAATATTAAGATTTACTGTGAAAATGCCAGCAAAAATGGCGTCCAAAAACGGGAACGCACACTTGGTGCGTCTTTGAAGACTTACCTCCCGTTCTGTGTTGTTGATAATAGTCGTGTTTGTGCTGTTGTTGTTGAAATAGTATCTAATAAAACTGATGCAGTTCTTGAAATGTTGCAAATTATTGTTGTCTTTGTGAAATGCGAGAGTGTTCTGAGGCGTAATCTGCATACGGCTGATGTCCCACATAGGGTACCCCACTTCGATCAGCGTATCACTCCAAATGAGCTTCACAGCAGAAAAGCAGATACACTACCAACACACTGCATAACAGATCTACAAGTCTGAGCCAGAATCATTGAAATTTACTTTCTGTATAAAATATTGCAATCAAATTTGTTCACGATGTCCCACAAATAACGCAGGTTACCCTCGCCTTCGATTCAAAGTAACTCCAATCTGACTTAATTACAATCGAAACGCAGATGACGAACTGATTCACCACAAATTTGTGGTATTTTACACACAAATTTCAACTGTGTTGTTTCGCGATAAACAGCCATAAACAAACAAATGTGGCGCCGTCACGTCGCCTTGGAAGGAATAACGCAGGTGACCAAGGCTTGTTTCCGATACCTGTCTGATTAAAATCATCGTTTTTTCACGAATGACGGCTCTTTGGCAGATCTGGTGAGTTGGAAACTGTCTATGAATGTTTCATTTAATGTCAAATGCGTACATTCTTGTCGATATTGTTACCTTTGGGCTCATAAATTAAGTCAATCGTCGTGTTGTCCGAAAGTGACTTTTGTCAGCATAGAACTTACTGTGCTTTGATCATTGACTGAGAAGAATCTTCCGATGACACTAGTTCATTTCACTACGCGACTGCAGATCTGCAAGGAAACTTATGGCAGGGGAAATAAGCTTAACTGAAGACGAATAAGCGGAGTAACTGTTCTTCAACGGATTGCTCTCACTGATCTAAATATTTAGATCTTGTCGTCTGCTAGTCTGCTAGTAAGTTGTCTTCGGTCGTGTGAAAGTCACATCTATTTCGACTGTGTGCATCGATCCGTGTAGTGAAATGTTGATCTTTGATGATTTGGCAACATAACTTCGCTAAATGTGCTTCGAGTGTATCTCCCCGCCGCATTTGAAAACGTCTTTTAACAAGACCATGTTTCGACAGCCCAGACGGGGAGGATCCTCGATAGCTCACAGGGTATATAATGTTTTCCGCCGTTTTTTGAAGAATCCTTTCAAATTTGCTATTCCAAAAGTACCTTATGACACGACTCGAGTGGCAAAGAACATTCTCTGCAATTCCTGTCTCAGTCCGTGCAGCCGTTTCGGGTCCTATCGTCATCATACAAACATACACACAGACACACAAGAACCAGCTTTAAAAGTTAGATTATGTAGGAACCATGTGAACCAGTGATTTTTTCTTATGTACAACAGATACTACAGTATTTCTGCTTTATGAAAAGCAATATTTCAAAAACAAAACTAGAGATTTGAATTTTGACCACTTTTCCCCCTTTCTGTCACCAGTACTGAAGAACAACTCACATACGACAGGTCAAGCTCACCTATCAGCAGTGGCGCCACCTATGGGGGTGTAAACATCAACATCCTGTCCCAACCCCATAACATTACAATATATACACATACGATAGGTCAAGCTCACCTGTCAGCAGTGGCGCCACCTATGAGGGTGTAGACATCCACGTCTTGTCGCGTCCTGGTCATCATCTCCAGGTTTTTCTCCAGCGTCTCTCTCCCTGACACCACACTCTGAAGCACGCTGCGTGCATCGCGGTACTTGTCCTGCACGGGGGCGTCAGTGCTGCGCAGCACCTTGGATGTGCCGGCGGCGTGCTTGGAGGGGCTGGAGCTGCGGTCTCGGTGAGCCTTGCCCAGCTTGGAGTAGGGCGTGGTGTTGGCGTCACGAACTCGCTTCTGGGGAATGGATCAAATACATCATATTTTTACACAAACGTCTGTACCTGCTTTCACACAGAAATAAGCTTTGCAAATTTTGCTGATTATGCTACAGAGTCTGGGCATTCGAAAATTAATAATTTCATTATCTTTTATTAATTAGCCAAGTTTACTATCTGTATCATAAGTGTTTGTCTGTCTGTCCGTCTGGGTGGATGTACAGTGATTGCAACGTTTTGTTTTGTCATAAATTAAACGTTTCAATAATGTACCATTCTTGTTTTTTGAATATCAAAAATGTGTTACATGTACCAAGTCTGTTAGCTTATAGTCAAACAGTGAACACAGACTGCAATTTGTTACCAAGTCTGTTAGCTTATAGTCAAACAGTGAACACAGACTGCAATTTGTTACCAAGTCTGTTAGCTTATAGTCAAACAGTGAACACAGACTGCAATTTGTTACCAAGTCTGTTAGCTTATAGTCAAACAGTGAACACAGACTGCAATTTGTTACCAAGTCTGTTAGCTTACAGTCAAACGGTGAACACAGACTGCAATTTCAGCAGAGGACACACAATTTCAAATCTTGAAATACTAACATGTGTTTTTCCATTAAGAACACATGCTCATGAGGTAACACATACAAAGAAAGACAGACAGGATGATTGGCAGACAGGCAGACAGCCAGCCAGCCAGCCAGCCAGCTAGCCCGCCAACCAGACAATAATCAGGAAAGCGTCTGACCAGATAGTGTTCCAGAGGGGCGGGATCCTCGATGATGGGTCTGCTCTTACTGGTCCTCAGGTCTGTCTGTCAACACACAACACACTGTCAACACACAACACACTGTCAATGACAACTCTACTCGTTTAGCTACACACACACACACAACACACTGTCAATGACAACTCTACTCCTTTAGCTACATACACACACACAACACACTGTCAATGACAACTCTACTCGTTTAGCTACACACACACACACAACACACTGTCAATGACAACTCTACTCGTTTAGCTACATACACACACACAACACACTGTCAATGACAACTCTACTCGTTTAGCTACATACACACACACAACACACTGTCAATGACAACTCTGACTCGTTTAGCAACATACACACACACACACAACACACTGTCAGTGACAACTCTACTGGTGTAGCTACATACACACACACAACACACTGCACTGTCAATGACAACTCTACTTGTTTAGCTACATACACACACACAACACAGTGTCAGTGACAATAGATGGATTCCAGAAATAGCTCTGCTCGGTTTGTATGGGTTAGCTCTTAGTGAAACAACAAATCCACAGGCAAGTCACCAGGCAAGTCACCAGCAAGGGGTGTGTCTGACACACGTGGACAAGGACGGCATGTGAGGACTATGGACAAGGACGGCATGTGAGGACTATGGACAAGGACGGCATGTGAGGACTATGGACAAGGACGGCATGTGAGGACTATGGACAAGGACGGCATGTGAGGACTATGGACAAGGACGGCATGTGAGGACTATGGACAAGGACGGCATGTGAGGATTATTTGTCAAACTAAAAGTAAGGGTATTCACTCTTTCACAATCCATACAAACCCAACAGATTTTTTTTTTCGAACACAGTCTATTCAACTTGTTTACAAGTTACTGCTGATAATATTTCACACTACATGAGTTGTTCTTCACGCCTTGCACATGTTTCAGGTAAGACTATCATGAGAGAACTGATCCCGGTGTAACTCGACATTTTTACTCCACGAAGAATGTACTCCGGAGTAAATATTTCGTACGAAATTCTTACTCCGAGTACACTTTTCGTACGAGAAAAGAACTCCCCAAGGCACGAACAAATTACTCCCTCCACGAAATTTGTACTCCCCATTTTTTTTTTACTTCCAGTAAAAATCTCGTACGCAAAAATGGGATGCGGGCGAAGGGATAATGCCAATAAGTGATCTCGCGCACACGAATGTCGCGCTACCCTCCTTCCACCCCTTCTAACAGGGGACGAGGGAGTAAAAAATTCGTACACCTGGCATGGGAAGTCAAATTGCTTGTGTTGGGGTGAAGTAATTTATTCGTTATTTATTCGTCAGGGGAGTAACATTTTTGTTCAAATGTTTACTCGGAACTCCCCTGTCTTGGGGAGTAATTTTCTCGTGTAATGGGGGAGTGCTTTTTTCGTAAAGGGAGTAACTTTTTCGTACGAAATGTTTACTCCGGAGTAAAAAATATCGTGGGAGTAATTTCCTCGTGTTACACCGGCAATCTCCCTTATTAGCCCCATGACAGTGACATCACATACTGAAAGAAAGGACACAATGAGATTCATTCAGGATGACACAGAACATGACAAGGGGCTAAGTGTGGACATAGATCTTGTATTGACAGCCATATACTAGAACTTTGATGGGGTGCCGGGGGATAAACAGACTACCCCACCATTTCAGCCCCTCCCCTTTCATCCTCATCCAAACCTCTAGTGTGTATGTGTGTAGGTGCACGGGAGAGAGAGAGAGAGAGAGAGAGAGAGAGAGAGAGAGAGAGAGAGAGAGAGAGAGAGAGAGAGAGAGAGAGAGAGAGAGGAGGGAGGGAGGGAGAGAGGGAGGGAGAGAGAGAGGGAGAGAGAGAGAGAGAGAAAAAAAGAGGGGGGTGAGAGAGAGGGAGAGAGAGGGAGGGAGAGAGAGAGAGGGAGGAAGAGAGAGAGAGAGGGAGAGACAGAGAGAGAGAGGGAGAGAGAGAGAGCGAGAGGGAGGGAGAGAGAGAGACTGAGGGAGAGAGAGGGAGAGAGAGAGAGAGGGGGAGAGAGAGAGCAAGAGAGAGTGGGAGAGAGAGAGAGAGAGAGAGAGAGAGAGAGGGGGAGAGAGAGAGACAGAGAGACAAAGAGAGAGAGAGAGACAAAGAGAGAGAGACACACACACACACACACACAGTCACCCGAGAAATCCCCCCCCCTCCATCCCACACACTGCACGCGATCAGATCAACAATCAAGCGGCCCTAGCAGTTCCTGCCTCACCTAGTCGCCTGAAGCAGGGAGCCTCAAGGAGCTCAAACACGCACATCCACAACCGCAGACAGAAAGACACGCACACAGACAGACAGACACGCACACAGATACACACACACACACAGATACACACACAGACACACACACAGATACACACACAGACACAGACACAGACACACACACACACGCACACACACACACAGGCAGACAGACACACACACACAATGCACAAATTCACCCAAACCTTCCTTTGCTACAAGACAGCCACGCACGCGATCAGACGAACAATCAATAGTACTTGATCTAGCCAGGAAACCACAGGAGACTCAGCCACACGCAGACAGACACACCACCACCCCGTCAACTCTCAAACGGACACACACGCGAACAACCCCAGAAGCGGTCCAACTAACTCCGGCAGACACAGGCACACATAGATATACAGACAGAAATCCCCCCCCCCCCCCCCCCCTAAAAAAAAAACCCCACCCAACCACACACGCTACTTACACAGCCACATGCCAACAAGGAGACAAACAAGAATCCGAAAACTGACTGCTAACATTTCAAACTCCACAACAGAAACAAAACAATAACAGTTAGTGATTGGAATGGTCTTTTTTTTACATTTAGTCAAGTTTTGACTAAATGTTTTAACGTAGAGGGGGGAATCGAGACGAGGGTCGTGGTGTATGTGTGTGTGTGTGTGTGTGTGTGTGTGTGTGTGTCTGTGTGTGTGTGTGTGTAGAGCGATTCAGAGTAAACTACTAGACCGATCTCTATGACATTTTTCATGAGAGTTCCTGGGTATGATATCCCCAGACGTTTTTTCATTTTTTTGATAAATGTCTTTGGTGACGTCATATCCGGCATTTTGTAAAAGTTGAGGCGGCACTGTCACACCCGCCTCATTTTTCAATAAAATTGATTGAAATTTTGGCCAAGCAATCTTCGACGAAGGCCGGACTTTGGTATTGCATTTCAGCTTGGAGGCTTAACAATTAATTAATGATTTTGGTCATTAAAAATCTGAAAATTGTAATTAAAATTATTATTTTTATAAAACGATCCCAAATTACGTTGATCGTATTCTTCATCATTTTCTGCTTCCAAAAACATATAAATATGTTATATTCGGATTAAAAACAAGCTCTGAAAATTAAAAAGTATGATTAAAATTAAATTTCCGAAATCGATTTAAAAACAATTTCATCTTATTCCTTGTCGGTTCCTGATTCCAAAAACATATAGATATGATATGTTTGGATTAAAAACACGTTCAGAGAGTTAAAAAGAACAGAGATATAAAAAAAGCGTGTTATCGTCCTCAGCGCAACAGCTGTCGCGCTTTTCTGGATTGTTGTGACAGAGACATCAACATCTGCCATAAAGTCTATTGTGAAAAAATGCAGTGCGTTCAATTTCATTCTGTGAGTTCCACAGCTTGACTAAAATGTAGTAATTTCGCCTTGCGCGACTTGTTCTTTGTTCGTCTTGTTTTGTCATAAATCAAACGTTCCAATAACTATCCTTTCTTGTTTAACAAAATAAATCTTAATAAGACAAATAGACAGACCCAGTAGCTTTGCATAACCGCAATACAGGTACACAGTAACAGACGTAGACAAACACGCAGGCAAAGGCACCAACTCGTTAGCCCAACCCCACACTTTCAAAAACAGACACACAATGAGAACTGTCAGGCAGGTCCTTGATTCCTGCCTCGCCTGGTAGACACACAGATGGAAACTTGGGCAGAAACACGGGCAGACACACAAACACCACCACCACCACCACCACCACCACCACCACCACCACCACCACCACCAATCCAAACACAGACACGCGTTCAACCCAACAATGAACCCTCCCCAGCAATTTCAAACTTCACCTAGCCAGCAACAAGCAGGCAAACACGTAGACAGACTGGTGAACAGACCAACATAGCCACCCCTACCTATGACAGCTTACTAGCGCCAAAACTAAAAATTAGTAATTAACACGTGAAAGTTACTAATTTTCACGAGAAAATTACAATTATGACTAATTTTCAAGTATTAATGTCTAATTTTCAGTTTTGGCTCGCCTCCTGACGGCTTACTAGTGCCAAAACTAAAAATTAGTATTTTTCACGCGCTAATTACTACTTTTCATGTGCCTCGTGACTGTGGATGTTCAATGCGCATGCGCGACTGTTACACCGGCCAGAGCGAAACATCCTTCGATTCGATACTTTTCTGGTCCATAGTTCTTTAATCCGATGCAATTTAACAATAAGAGCTGAGCGCATGTGTAGATAACCGTGACATACAGCTGTCTGTCTGATAACTTGTTGAATAACGAATTCTATCGAAAGATATTTGTGAAAGTGTGTGAGTCTAGACCGCGAACAGAGCCGTCTGCTAGTGGTCGGACCTTCAGCACACGGCCGGCCAGACGCCATTTTTCCTCTCTCGATTCGAACATTTTCGGATCGATTGTCCTTCACTAATACACTACAAAGCAGATGTATGAGTGTAGTAGTGGAAATAAATATGAGGTACAGCTGTCTGCCCGACAACTTGTCGAATAAGGAATTATATTGAAAGATACATATATGTGAAAGTGTGAGACCACAGCCGATCAAAAGTCTGTCTGCTACGAACAGCTTCGATTCGAAAGTTTTCGAGGTCGATTATTCTTTTCTAAGATACCCAAAACAACGTTTAAGGAAAGCGCTATTGCAGAAAACTGTGACATGCATCTTCACGTCGGATAACTTGCTCGATAAGGCCTTCTATTAAAAGATATTTCAGAAATTGTGTGAGAGTGATATTTGACGGACATTGTAGCCTCTCAGTGCGGACTCTTAAAGTCCGACTACTGTGACCGAAAACGAGGCAAAAATGAAAATGAGTAATTAACACTGTTAATCACTAATTTTCACGTGAAAATGGTAACCCCAGGTTTTGGCACTAGTAAGCCGTCATACCTACCCCTCTCCAACCCTTTCTCACACAGACACACACACGCGATCAGACCAACACAGCCACCCCTACCCCTCTCTCCCATACAGACACACACGCGATCAGACCAACACAGCCACCCCTACCCCTCTTCCACCCTCTCCCATACAGACACACGCACGCGATCAGACCAACACAGCCACCCCTACCCCTCTTCCACCCTCTCCCATACAGACACACACGCACGCGATCAGACCAACA